>NC_034175.2:11359430-11421930 GCF_002021735.2 Oncorhynchus kisutch | reverse complement strand
TATACTTATTTACCCCCAACCTTCATCATTGTCAGGGTCTTCTCAAGGGAAGGAGAAGGTGTGGTCTGAAGTATAGGAGGAGGAGAGGGTGATGTATGATAGGGTCACTAAGGTCGACTCTTGGCTATGCATTTCTCAGCGGGGTCATGACCTTTAACACCTGGTCCATGTTTGGATGTTAATCATTACAACACAAACAACACAGTCCAGCTGCAACAACCCTTAAAGATCTATCTGAGGGTTTGATGTACAAATCAATATTAGACTCTGTAAATCTTTGATGGTGTCCAGTACTCTAGTACAGAGAGGAACAGTATGAAATGCAGTGTCCCTGTCTCTTTGTCATGGGTGAAGTTTGGTAAAGCTGGAGCCTACTAAGGCATACAATTACAAATACTTCCCTACTGCTATTCAAGATGTAAAATGTTAATTTTATGTACATTTCACATAGCTGTGAAAAGGCTATTCACCATCCTCTTTAATGAAAGGTTCAACATTCCACCACAACTTATATTCCATTCTATACCTTTTCCCTCCCTCCCTCCCTCCCTCCCTCCCTCCCTCCCTCCCTCCCTCCCTCCCTCCCTCCCTCCCTCCCTCCCTCCCTCCCTCCCTCCCTCCCTCCCTCCCTCCCTCCCTCCCTCCCTCCCTCCCACATTGTTCTCTCATTTCTTTTTTCCCATCACCTACCCCTCAGGTCTGTTTTGGAGCTGTGTATTGCTCTCGTATTCTGCATGATTGTCAAACGGCTCAATACACTGAAAAGCTATTACCTAAAGATAGCCCATTAAGCTTAGCTCAGGTCCTTCACTATTTCTCTAGTTTTTTGGGGGAGGAGGATGGGAGGTTGGGGGAGGAGAATGGGAGGTTGGGGGAGGTAATGCACCATGATCCATTTAAGTCCAAGATAGTCATCATCTCCAGCACTAGACCAGTCACTCTCCTTTTGCCCCTCTTGCCTTCCACTACTTCTCACAAATCAGAGAAAATGTAGCAAATATAGAGTGAAATCCTACGACAAATACCTGGCTCATGCGTTATATGGTATTACTGTCCTCACAATGACATCTGGAAGGGAACTGTGGCTCTGTCTACGTCCTTTAGTATGTTCGTCACATACAATATCTCAGACAGCACTGGCCCAATTTTGGCGAAACTTTGGTGAATGATGCATCTTGCCATAGAGATCCGACACATACACAATGACACTGATTGGCCCAAGGGGGGTACTGTAGTAATCAACTGAAATTCAAAACTTTGAACAAGCATGTCTCCTGTTCTGTTTGAGCTACTGTTATGGAATGAGCTGTTATATGCATCCCCTCATGAGCAACACATTAGGGCCATTTTGTCCCCCACCAAACCAACATTTGTACAAGCATAGCTCCTGCCCCGTTTGAGCTACAGTCATGTTGTTTTGGACATGTAAACATTCCATTGGTACTTACAAATGGAATGTCTTTCCACACAACATATGTTGGAATAATTGACACAGGGAGGAGTGCCACATCATTCGTGGGGGACAACATGCTCACTGTAGACTTGTTATTATACTGAGGGGTGGCATTATCCCTTAGCCTGGTCCTAGATCTGTTTCTACTTTCTTGCCAACTCCTATGATCAGTGTCCAGCACAAATGGATCTGGGACCAGGTTAGTACCAGAGAGTACACTGCCTTGGTTGATGCTGAAGCGTTCTCCCCTGTACTAGGATATGTGTCCTGCTGTAACTTAGCTATGCTGATCTGCTCTTTCCTCTCTATATACAGTAGCCTATGCAGTAGCCACTATTGTTTTCACTATATATTTTACCTGTTGGGGATGTCATTCGAAAACATAATGTTAACTTTCACTGCTATGCGGATGACTCACAGCTGTACATTTCAATGAAACATGGTGAAGCCCCAAAATTGCCCTCGCTAGAAGCCTGTGTTTCAGACATAAGGAAGTGGATGGCTGCAAACTTTCTACTTTTAAACTCAGACAAAACAGAGATGCTTGTTCTAGGTCCCAAGAAACAAAGAGATATTCTGTTGAATCTGACAATTAATCTTAATGGTTGTACAGTCGTCTCAAATAAAACTGTGAAGGACCTCGGTATTACTCTGGACCCTGATCTCTCTTTTGACGAAAACATCAAGACAATTTCAAGGACAACTTTTTTCCATCTACGTAACATTGCAAAAATCAGAAACTTTCTGTCCAAAAATGATGCAGAAAAATTTATCCATGCTTTTGTCACTTCTAGGATAGACGACTGCAATGTTCTACTTTCCGGCTACCCGGATAAAGCACTAAATAAACTTCAGTTAGTGCTAAATACGGCTGCTAGAATCCTGACTAGAACCCAAAAAATTGATCATATTATGCAGTGCTAGCCTCCCTACACTGGCTTTCTGTCAAGG
This sequence comes from Oncorhynchus kisutch, assembly GCF_002021735.2. Classification (NCBI taxonomy): domain Eukaryota; kingdom Metazoa; phylum Chordata; class Actinopteri; order Salmoniformes; family Salmonidae; genus Oncorhynchus; species Oncorhynchus kisutch. The sequence continues at coordinate 11,419,526 of NC_034175.2, read as the reverse complement.
CAAGGGCTGATTTCAAGGTTTTACTGCTAACCTACAAAGCATTACATGGGCTTGCTCCTACCTATCTCTCTGATTTGGTCCTGCCGTACATACCTACACGTACGCTACGGTCACAAGACGCAGGCCTCCTAATTGTCCCTAGAATTTCTAAGCAAACAGCTGGAGGCAGGGCTTTCTCCTATAGAGCTCAATTTTTATGGAATGATCTGCCTACCCATGTGAGAGACGCAAACTTGGTCTCAACCTTTTAAGTCTTTACTGAAGACTCATCTCTTCAGTGTGTCATATGATTGAGTGTTGTCTGGCCCAGGAGTGTGAAGGTGAACGGAAAGGCTCTGGAGCAACGAACCGCCCTTGCTGTCTCTTCCTGGCCGGTTTCCCTCTTTCCACTGGGATTCTCTGCCTCTAACCCTATTACAGGGGCTGAGTCACTGGCTTACTGGTGCTCTTTCATGCTGTCCCTAGGAGGGGTGCGTCACTTGAGTGGGTTGAGTCAATGATGTGATCTTCCTGTCTGGGTTGGCGCCCCCCCTTGGGTTGTGCCGTGGCGGAGGTCTTTGTGGGCTATACTCGGCCTTGTCTCAGGATGGTAAGTTGGTGGTTGAAGATATCCCTCTAGGGTGTGGGGGCTGTGCTTTGGCAAAGTGGGTGGGGTTATATCCTTCCTGTTTGGCCCTGTGCGGGGGTATCATCGGATGGGGCCACAGTGTCTCCTGACCCCTCCTGTCTCAGCCTCCAGTATTTATGCTGTAGTAGTTTATGTTTCGGGGGGCTAGGGTCAGTTTGTTATATCTGGAGTACTTCTCCTGTCTCTTATCCGGTGTCCTGTGTGAATTTAAGTATGCTCTCTAATTCTCTCTTTCTCTCTTTCTCTCGGAGGACCTGAGCCCTAGGACCATGCCTCAGGACTACCTGACATGATAACTCCTTGCTGTCCCCAGTCCACCTGGCCGTGCTGCTGCTCCAGTTTTAACTGTTCTGCCTGTGATTATTATTATTTGACCATGCTGGTCATTTATGAACATTTGAACATCTTGGCCATGTTCTGTTATAATCTCCACCCGGCACAGCCAGAAGAGGACTGGCCACCCCTCATAGCCTGGTTCCTCTCTAGGTTTCTTCCTAGGTTTTGGCCTTTCTATGGAGTTTTTCCTAGCCACCGTGCTTCTACACCTGCATTGCTTGCTGTTTGTGGTTTTAGGCTGGGTTTCTGTACAGCACTTTGAGATATCAGTTAATGTACGAAGGGCTATATAAATACATTTGAGGCAGTTGCCCCTGTAGTTCACTGTTTCCCAGGCTTTGCCTACAGTACAGTACACTGACTGTTTTATATTGAAGTTACTTCCTCCATGGCCTGTAGCTGAATTCAGTCAGTGATTTCAGTCTGTATTTCCCCACAGCATGGAACTGATTCTACTGGATGTTACTGAAGCTGTTCCCTGTGTAGCACAGTGAGCCCAGTGCCTGACTGTTATTTTTCATACACTGAACCCCATGCTGAGCTAGCAGTATCACTCCTCGTCTCTCCTGCTTTCTCTCTCCTCTTTTTGGAGATGTTTTCTTCACTTGGATGCTAATAGTTGTTTTGTTACCCCTTAAAATGTGAGCAAGGCTGTGAGTAGCTGAAGATGTGATTGGGAGGATAAGGATGGATAATTTGACATTGCTGGGGTTGTCGTCGGTTCCAGATCGTAGGCAGGCATCAAAGAAATAGAAAAAAAATATATATATATATATATAAGGCTGGAGTTTTAGTTTCTCCAAACGTTCCTTGAATATTAAAAAAAATATTTGTATAGCCTAAGGGATTCATGTTATCTATTTGAGTCATTCATTTCCCATTAGTTTATTCAAATACATTTACAGCAGTGGTCGTGATACTGTAAATTAACCACCTAATTTAAAGGCCCAGTTCAGTCAAAAATTAGATTATCCTGCGTGTGTGAGAAAGAATACTGTGAAATTGTGAATGAGTTAATAGACCAATAAGAGTTCCAAAGCTCTCTGCCAATAACAGCTTGTTTTCAGTTTTCCCCTCCCCACTCAGACAACTCCCAGACAGTCCTTGCAAAATTCTAGCATGAGAAATTGCTCTTTTCTAAGATGCTATTTTGTTTTCAATGAAAATGGTGGGAAAAATTGAAACAATCACAGTAAGGTACTTAATTGTTACCCAGAAATTATGATATTGAGCCAAAAAACGTCTGCATTGGACTTGTAGTCCTTCACACTCGTACCCTACACGGGTTGAAAATGGCAGATTTGGGCACTGTTAACTTATGCTATACATGACGTCAGAGCTCTGGCTCTCTGCTTCACAGCACTGTACGGATTGTAGTGCTGAGCGATTAGTGCTTTTTGAGGTAGTTTCAGTTAGATTATAAAAAAATAATCATGGTTTTCAGTTTTGGTTATAAAAAATCTAAATGCACTGTGCATTATGTGGGTTGAATGCTGTGACAACACAGAATAAAGTTCCATGATGGTGGTGACTGCCCATTACTGCTTATCACTTATTAACCATCATTTATTCACATTACTTTCATCAAATATTTCAGTTATGTATATTACATTTGTTTTATTCAATGACTTTGTTTCATTCCAAGTAATCTCATCTCTATAGAGCGGCTGCCTATGCTGTCTGCCAAAACCACTATTTTAGTAGTTCTTCAAAGTAAATAAGGCATACTTTAATGACCGCTGAAACTGTCACTTAGATCATGCATTTTCAGGTAGAGATACCTCGTGCAGTCGATCGTGCTTTCTTCTCTCTGTTATTTAGCAGGTGTAAAAGAAAAATAGACCAGACATGTAAGCGTGCAATGGATTGTGGTCATTGTACTGTAGTTATTTTACAGCAGAAAACGTAGTAATTTTGTAGAATATTGGCTTCCTACTACATCGCAGTTCGGGTTTGATCTGAGATAATAACTCTAGGAAAAACTGTGCAATGTCCATATTGAGCTCACAGAAAAAACCTAAACGAAATGGAATAAAAATAATTTTACAGGCACCTGTCAATTAGTTATTTTAAAAACAAAAAATATACACCATTTTGGTTAATCGTGCGACCAGAAGTTGCCCCCATCCCTTCCAGTAATTGGCCAACTTTTGCACTTTTGTTGTCTGAGTGAGCAATATGCTGTACATTAGCATGACTCTATGTATTTTGAAAGATGAGACATTGAGAATTATAATAAATACAGCTTTGATGTTTAGGGTTAGTCTTACTGGGGTCCAACACATAACAAAAATACATTACACACAACAGACGAACATGTAGTGTGTGTGCATCTATCAGTCACACATACATGTTAGTACAACCATTAGGTCACATGGGGTGAGGCTTTGTGCTGTGAGGTTTTGTTTTTTGAAACCTGGTTTGCTGTTGACTTGCGCTGCATAAGATGGAAGGGAGTTCCATGCACGCATGGCTCTGTATAATACTGCACGTTTCTTAGAATTGGTTCTGGACCTGGGGACTTTGAAAAGACCCTTGGTGGCATGTCTGGTGGGGTAAGTGTGTGTGTGTGTCAGTGCTGTGTAAGTTGACTATGCAAACCTTTTGGAATTTCCAACACATCGTTTCTTATAAAAACAAGAAGTGACACAGTCTTTCCTCAACTCTTAGTCAAGAGTCATAGTATATATTATTATTAATATTATTAATATTAGCCCTCCAATTAAGAGCAAGAAGTGCCACTCTGTTCTGGGCCAGCTGCAGCTTAACTGGGTCTTTCTTTGCAGCACTTGACCATATGACTGGACAATAATCAAGGTAAGGTCAAACTAGAGCCTGCAGGACTTGCTTTGTGGAGTGTGGTGTCAACAAAGCAGAGCATCACTTTATTACGGATGTCAAACCGGCAAGCCACTTCACATTTCCATATTATTCCATATTCTAAAACTCATGTAAACATTTATGATCACTATGTTGGATGTAGTTACAAGATGACATGGCATCATACCCTTGTTGTTGTTCTGAACAGAATGAGCCTATGTTTGTCTATTGTGAAGAAGGTTTGTTGGGGCACACACTTGAATGACTTATTTTTATGTGCACCAAAATTATGATTTGTTTTCCCTGAATTGCATTGTGAAAGCCTAATTGTAAGATAGTATTTATAACTTAGCTAGTCATGTTGGCAATAGAACAAGCTTTCACACGATGCCTTGTTTCAGGTTAACTGTTGTGTCCTCACCTTTGGTCTAATATTTTCATAATCTCCAAACTGTTCCCTTTCAGTTGCTACCATGGTTATGCATATGCTCTTCATATTTCTTCTGCAAGAAACATTTCAACTTAGCACTATCCATATAGGCCAATTCCCACGGGTTTAAAGGGTTGGACTTAGTAAATCAAGAATAAATCGTTATCAGTTTGTGTGCAATTGATTAGTATGTATATTTAGTCAATCGATCTGTGTGTAATTAAGCAGTATAAATCATTACTTAGCTGTGATTGGTGTGGTATAGGTGTGGTATCAAGTGCCAGGTCGTTTTGACCAGGGGCAGGTAGACACTAGAGGTCGACCGATTTATGATTTTTCAATGCGGATACCGATTATTGGAGGAACAAAAAAAGGTGATACCGAAAATAAAAATCTATTTAGCCTCAAATAAATAATTAAACATGTTCAATTTGGTTTAAATAATGCAAAAACAAAGTGTTGGAGAAGAAAGTAAAAGTGCAATATGTGCCATGTAAGAAAGCTAACGTTTAAGTTCCTTGCTCAGAACATGAGAACATATGAAAACTGGTGCTTCCTTTTAACATGAGTCTTCAATATTCCCAGATAAGAAGTTTTAGGTTGTAGTTATTATAGGACTATTTCTCTCTATACCATTTGTATTTCATATACCTTTGACTATTGAATGTTCTTATAGGCACTTTAGTATTGCCAGTGTAACAGTATAGCTTCCGTCCCTCTCCTCGCCCCTACCTGGGCTCGAACCAGGAACACATTGACAACAGCCACCCTCGAAGCATCTTTACCCATCGCTTCACAAAAGCCAGAGCAAGGGGAATAACCACTCCAAGTCTCAGAGCGAGTGACGTTTGAAACACTATTAGCGCACACCCCGCTAACTATCTAGCCATTTCACATCGGTTACACCAGCCTAATCTTGGGAGTTGATAGGCTTGAAGTCATAAACAGCGCAATGCTTGAAGCACAGCAAAGGGCTGCTGGCAAAATGCACAAAAGTGCTGTTTGAATGAATGCTTACGAGCCTGCTGGTGCTTACCATCGCTCAATCAGACTGCTCTATCAAATCATAGACTTAATTATAACATAACACACAGAAATACGAGCCTTAGGTCATTAATATGGTAGAATCTGGAAACTATCATCTCGAAATCAAGACGTTTATTCTTTCAGTGAAATATGGAACTGTTCCATATTTTATCTAACGGGTGGCATCCATAAGTTTAAATATTCCTGTTACATTGCACAACCTTCAATGTTATGTCATAGTTACGTAAAATTCTGGCAAACTTAATTTTTTTGAGCAGTGTATTAACTTCCTTATACACTGTTGGGGCAGTGGTTATACACTGCAGGGCTGATTGGCCTACTTTAGCTTACTAGTCTCTTCCTCTCTTTGTCAAGTATTGACCACAGAGAAGACAGATGCAGGACATTTTCTGGGATGTTTTTTTCTTTTCTTCCCTTTTCTTCCCTTCCATTCCCTTTTCTTCCCTTCCATTCCCTTCCATCCATTCCCTTCCATCCATCCACAATTCACATTACACAGCACACTGCCCTAACCCATCTGGACAAGAGGAATACCTATGTGAGAATGCTGTTCATCGACTACAGCTCGGCATTCAACACCATAGTACCCTCCAAGCTCGTCATCAAGCTCGAGACCCTGGGTCTCGACCCCGCCCTGTGCAACTGGGTACTGGACTTCCTGACGGGCCGCCCCCAGGTGGTGAGGGTAGGCAACAACATCTCCTTCCCGCTGATCCTCAACACTGGGGCCCCACAAGGGTGCGTTCTGAGCCCTCTCCTGTACTCCCTGTTCACCCACGACTGCGTGGCCACGCACGCCACCAACATAATCATCAAGTTTGCGGACGACACAACAGTGGTAGGCATGATTACCAATAACGACGAGACGGCCTACAGGGAGGAGGTGAGGGCCCTCGGAGTGTGGTGTCAGGAAAATAACCTCACACTCAACGTCAACAAAACTAAGGAGATGATTGTGGACTTCAGGAAACAGCAGAGGGAACACCCCCCCATCCACATCGATGGAACAGTAGTGGAGAGGGTAGCAAGTTTTAAGTTCCTCGGCATACACATCACAGACAAACTGAATTGGTCCACTCACACAGACAGCATCGTGAGGAAGGCGCAGCAGCGCCTCTTCAACCTCTGGAGGCTGAAGAAATTTGGCTTGTCACCAAAAGCACTCACAAACTTCTACAGATGCACAATCGAGAGCATCCTGGCGGGCTGTATCACCGCCTGGTATGGCAACTGCACCGCCCTCAACCATAAGGCTCTCCAGAGGGTAGTGAGGTCTGCACAACGCATCACCGGGGGCAAACTACCTGCCCTCCAGGACACCTACACCACCCGATGCTACAGGAAGGCCATAAAGATCATCAAGGACATCAACCACCCGAGCCACTGCCTGTTCACCCCGCTGTCATCCAGAAGGCGAGGTCAGTACAGGTGCATCAAAGCTGGGACCGAGAGACTGAAAAACAGCTTCTATCTCAAGGCCATCAGACTGTTAAACAGCCACCACTAACATTGAGTGGCTACTGCCAACACACTGTCAATGACACTGACTCTACTCCAGCCACTTTAATCATGGGAATTGATGGGAAATGATGTAAATATATCACTAGCCACTTTAAACAATGCTACCTTATATAATGTTACTTACCCTACATTATTCATCTCATATGCATACGTAGATACTGTACTCTATATCATCGACTGCATCCTTATGTAATACATGTATCACTAGCAACTTTAACTACGCCACTTGGTTTACATACTCATCTCATATGTATATACTGTACTCGATATCATCTACTGTATCTGCCTATGCTGCTCTGTACCATCACTCATTCATATATCCTTATGTACATATTCTTTATCCCCTTACACTGTGTATAAGACAGTAGTTTTTTTGGAATTGTTAGTTAGATTACTTGTTCGTTATTACTGCATTGTCGGAACTAGAAGCGCAAGCATTTCGCTACACTCGCATTAACATCTGCTAACCATATGTATGTGACATACAATTTGATTTGATTTGATTTGGTGATAGGCTTCTTCTTCTCTTTTCGCTTGTCAAAGTTCACCTGCCTGCCAGACGGCTTTTGAGATTAAAGTTGCCTTGACGATAGAGGGGAGAGGTCAGGAGAGGCTAAAAGAGGATGATTACATTCCCCACTTTCTGCATTCCATCAAAGAATAAGTGGCATTTGGTGGGAGGGTCTGTCAACCTCTGATTATCTTTCAAATTGCAAACTCGTTAATCGGCATGTTGGTAAATACAGTTGAAGACGGAAGTTTACATACACCTTAGCCAAATACATTTTAAACTCGGTTATTCACAATCCCTGACATTTAATCCTAGTACAAATCCCTGTCTTAGGTCAGTTAGGATCACCACTTTATTTAAAAAATGTGAAATCAGAATAATAGTAGTGATTTATTTCATATTTTTATTTCTTTCATCACGTTGTCCCAGTGGGTCAGAAGTTTACATACACTCAATTAGTATTTGGTAGCATTGCTTTTTTTTATTTTTTTACTTGGGTCAAATGTTTCGGGTAGCCTTCCACAAACTTCCCACAATAAGTTGGATGAATTTTGGCCCATTCCTCCTGACAGAGCTGGTGTAACTGAATCAGGTTTGTAGGCCTCTGCCCACAAGTGTTCTATGGGCTTGAGGTCAGGGCTTTGTGTTGGCCACTCCAATACCTTGACTTTGTCCTTTAAGCCATTTTGCTACAACTTTGGAAGTATGCTTGGGGTCATTGTCCATTTCGAAGACCCATTTGTGACCAAGCTTTAACTTCCTGATTGATGTCTTGAGACGTTGCTTCAATATATCCACATAATTTCCTCCCTCATGTTGCCATCTATTTTGTGAAGTGCACCAGTCCCTCCTGCAGCAAAGCACCCCCACAACATGATGCTGCCACCCCCGTGCTTCACGGTTGGGATGGTGTTCTTCGGCTTGCAAGAATTCCCCTTTTTCCTCTAAACATAACGATGGTCATTATGGCCAAACAGTTCTAATTTTGTTTCATCAGACCAGAGGACATTTCTCCAAAAAGGACCATCTTTGTCCCCATGTGCAGTTGCAAACCATAGTCTGGCTTTTTTATGGCGGGTTTGTAGCAGTGGCTTCTTCCTTGCTGAGCGGCCTTTCAGGTTATGTCGATATAGGACTCGTTTTACTGTGGATATAGATACTTTTGTACCTGTTTCCTCCAGCATCTTCACAAGGTCCTTTGCTGTTGTTCTGGGATTGCACCAAAGTACGTTCATCTCTAGAAGACAGAACGCTTCTCCTTCCTGAGTGGTATGACGGCTGTGTGGTCCCATGGTGTTTATACTGCACCATATTGTTTGTACAGATGAACGTGGTACCTTCAGGCATTTGGAAATTGCGCCCAAGGATGAACAAGACTTGTGGAGGTCTACATTTTTTTTCTTCTGAGGTCTTCGCTGAATTCTTTTGATATTCCCATGATATCAAGCGAAGAGGCACTGAAGGTAGGCCTTGAAATAAATCCACAGGTACACCTCCAATTGACCCAATGATGTCAATTAGCCTATCAGAAGCTTCTAAAGCCATGACATTTTTGGGGAATTTTCCAAGCTGTCTAAAGGCACAGTCAACTTAGTGTATGTAAACTTCTGACCCAATGGAATTGTGATACAGTGAATTATAAGTTAAATCAGTAAACAATCAGTAAACAATTGTTGGAAAAATGACTTGTGCCATGCACAAAGTAGGTGGCCTAACCGACCTGCCAAAACTATAGTTTGTTAACAAGACATTTGTGGAGTGGTTGAAAGACAAGTTTTACTGATTCCTAAGTGTATGTAAACTTCTGACTTCAACTGTACATGTACTTTGCCTGATGGCTGTTTTTACAGATCTCTAAATTAGATTTGAAATCTGTGCAGCATTCTCCACCTCAAGTAATTCAGCTTGGTAGTACTACTGATGAAGGCAGAAGATGGTGAGACGCTTATCTTCTGTGATTTGCTTCCCAGGAAGGTTCATAGATATGGATAGTGTTATATATATATATATATATATATTATTATTATTATTATTATTATGACAAAGAATAGACTCTTCATGTCTTCTCTAAGCTCTCCCTGATTACTGAAGCACACACACGCTGTCTCTGAGTAAAATAAAAAAAACTGAGGGAATTTGAGCTGTTCAGGGTGAACTTAATCATTGCTGACATGGTCACAAACTATTTAGTATCTCTGAAGACAAATGGTCAGGCAGCGAAACACACACTGCACTGTCAGCCAGCCCACTCAGTACTATGGAACTGTCTGTGGAACATGTTCTACATATTAAAATGAGCCAAGACGTGACTTGCAAGATAGTTTCGCTTTCTCATTCACCCACACACACATACACCCATGTGGTAGGCACACAGACACACATTCATGCATGCAATAGGTGCATACAATTCCCGTTTTAATTACTTAAAAATCATACAATGTGATTTCTGTTTTAGATTCTGTCTCTCACAGTTGTAGTGTACCTATGATAAAAATTACAGACCTCTACATGCTTTTGTAAGTAGGAAAACCTGCAAAATCGGCAGTGTATCAAATACTTGTTCTCCCCACTGTATATAAACAGAGCTATGGTAATGTGGCCACACCGTCTCCCATGAGCTTCCCCAAGTTGTAACAAATGGACCAGTTCGTAGCTGGATTCTTCACCGATCTTTTATACTTTCTCCGGAACATGACATTTGTTCGTACCTCAAGTTCTGTGAGGTAGAAGAAATTCCTTTGTGCTCTATGAAAATGTACTCTGCCTCTTATACTATGTGGCCATGTAGCAGGGTCTTCTCAGGAATTTTCGACCTCTCTCTGACCACAGCAGCCTAGTTGAAGGAGGAAAGGGGGAGGCAGGGAGAGGGGGATGGGGCTTGCTATACCCAAAGAGGGAAACGTCATGACACCTCCCCTCTATCGACATGCTTGAGCACGTGTTTAGCTAATTGCTCAGTATCTGTTTACATTTGTTTAGAAAGTGGTAACCACAAGGGGAAAAAGCTCAATTTGAATGCAGCAAATTCCTCAAGCATATCTAGCAAACCCAATAGATGGTGAACGCACCAGCGCAGCAGCACAGAGCTCACACAGAGCAAGAGACTGAGTGGGTGAGCGAGCCACATGAAAGGGAAGGGAAGAGACAGAGAAAGGAGGGGTGTGGATGTACAACCACAGTGTCAGCGGGGGCTAAGAGAGGGGGGCTGGGGGGGGGGGGGGGGGGGTACAGACGTGACCGTGTCCCAAATGTAGTTGTGAAGAAAGGAGAAGAGCTGATGCCTTTGAGATGGAAATGGCTGTGAAGGTAGAGAGGGCGTCAGAGGGCTGGATGAAAAATTCAAAAGGGCCTTTTGATTCTTGATGGGCATTCACTCTGAGAAAAGAGTGGGAGGGAGAAAGACAGAGAGAGAGGATGGACAGGCACTGACAGGGAGTTAGTTTTTCATCTATATGATTTTTACTCTCATTCCAGTGTCACAGGAAGGGGACGATGATGCAATCTGGTCCTCTTACTTGACAGACAAGGCCTACTTCACACACTAGCTCAGACTGGAAGGTTAATTGGTCAAGACCTATACAATCTTGTTGGGATTTTACATATTTATATATGTGACCATATTCAGTGGTTCCTCATGCTGTGTTACTGTAAAGGCTACATAAATACATAAGGTTTATTGATTGATAAATGAATTAATATCCATTCTTGTTTTTCTACTCTCACCATTTTTATTCTCCAAATAGTTTGTCTAAATGTGGGACTTGAGTACACAGTGCAGTGGTCCAGTCCTCATTTCCTCCCTGTTCCATCTGATTCAGACATGTTAACCCCAGCTCCCAGTGGGTCAGTTGACTGCATTTCATTAGGGATTAGGAATGGTCCTGTTTCCTGAAACCAGGAGGGGGGAGTGATAATAGTGTCAGTGTCAGCACCACTGACCAGTCTCTGCTCATTCTGTGAGGACAGAAAGATGGGACAAACAGAAATGCATGTGGCCACCGGGAGACTACACGCACCTATGAGATTGGATGATTTCACACTCTAACCAATCCTGTTAGAGATAGCTGGATGTAATATAGAATGATGTAGGAAAGTGGACTGACAGAATAAGGGCTCAGATGGGTGTAGGACAGTGGACTGACTGAATAAGGGCTCAGATGGGTGTTGGACAGTGGACTGACTGAATAAGGGCTCAGGTGGGTGTAGGATAGTGGACTGACTGAATAAGGGCTCAGATGGGTGGCGCACAGTGGACTGACAGAAATAAGGGCTCAGATGGGTGTAGGACAGTGGACTGACTGAGAATAAGGGCTCAGATGGGTATAGGACAGAGGACTGACTGAATAAGGGCTCAGATGGGTGTAGGACAGTGGACTGACAGAATAAGGGCTCAGATGGGTGTTGGACAGTGGACTGACTGAATAAGGGCTCAGGTGGGTGTAGGATAGTGGACTGACTGAATAAGGGCTCAGATGGGTGTAGGACAGTGGACTGACTGAATAAGGGCTCAGATGGGTGGCGCACAGTGGACTGACAGAAATAAGGGCTCAGATAGGTGTAGGATAGTGGACTGACTGAGAATAAGGGCTCAGATGGGTGTAGGACAGTGGACTGACTGAATAAGGGCTCAGGTGGGTGTAGGATAGTGGACTGACTGAATAAGGGCTCAGATGGGTGGCGCACAGTGGACTGAGAGAAATAAGGGCTCAGATGGGTGTAGGACAGTGGACTGACTGAGAATAAGGGCTCAGATGGGTATAGGACAGTGGACTGACTGAATAAGGGCTCAGATGGGTGTAGGACAGTGGACTGACAGAATAAGGGCTCAGATGGGTGTAGGACAGTGGACTGACTGAGAATAAGGGCTCAGGTGGGTGTAGGATAGTGGACTGACTGAATAAGGGCTCAGATGGGTGTAGGACAGTGGACTGACAGAATAAGGGCTCAGATGGGTGTAGGACAGTGGACTGACTGAATAAGGGCTCAGATGGGTGTTGGACAGTGGACTGACTGAATAAGGGCTCAGGTGGGTGTAGGATAGTGGACTGACTGAATAAGGGCTCAGATGGGTGTAGGACAGTGGACTGACTGAGAATATGGGCTCAGATGGGTATAGGACAGTGGACTGACTGAATAAGGGCTCAGGTGGGTGTAGGACAGTGGACTGACTGAGAATATGGGCTCAGATGGGTGTAGGACAGTGGACTGACTAAGGGCTCAGATGGGTGTAGGACAGTGGACTGACTGAGAATATGGGCTCAGATGGGTGTAGGATAGTGGACTGACTGAGAATAAGGGCTCAGATGGGTGTAGAACAGTGGACTGACTGAATAATGGCTCAGATGGGTGTAGGACAGTGGACTGACTGAGAATAAGGGCTCAGATGGGTGTAGGACAGTGGACTGACTGAATAAGGGCTCAGATGGGTGTAGGACAGTGGACTGACTGAATAAGGGCTCAGATGGGTGTAGGACAGTGGACTGACTGAATAAGGGGTCAGATGGGTGTAGGACAGTGGACTGACTGAATAAGGGCTCAGATGGGTGTAGGACAGTGGACTGACTGAGAATAAGGGCTCAGATGGGTGTAGGACAGTGGACTGACTGAATAAGGGCTCAGGTGGGTGTAGGATAGTGGACTGACTGAATAAGGGCTCAGATGGGTGTAGGACAGTGGACTGACTGAATAAGGGCTCAGATGGGTGGCGCACAGTGGACTGACAGAAATAAGGGCTCAGATAGGTGTAGGATAGTGGACTGACTGAGAATAAGGGCTCAGATGGGTGTAGGACAGTGGACTGACTGAATAAGGGCTCAGGTGGGTGTAGGATAGTGGACTGACTGAATAAGGGCTCAGATGGGTGGCGCACAGTGGACTGAGAGAAATAAGGGCTCAGATGGGTGTAGGACAGTGGACTGACTGAGAATAAGGGCTCAGATGGGTATAGGACAGTGGACTGACTGAATAAGGGCTCAGATGGGTGTAGGACAGTGGACTGACAGAATAAGGGCTCAGATGGGTGTAGGACAGTGGACTGACTGAGAATAAGGGCTCAGGTGGGTGTAGGATAGTGGACTGACTGAATAAGGGCTCAGATGGGTGTAGGACAGTGGACTGACAGAATAAGGGCTCAGATGGGTGTAGGACAGTGGACTGACTGAATAAGGGCTCAGATGGGTGTTGGACAGTGGACTGACTGAATAAGGGCTCAGGTGGGTGTAGGATAGTGGACTGACTGAATAAGGGCTCAGATGGGTGTAGGACAGTGGACTGACTGAGAATATGGGCTCAGATGGGTATAGGACAGTGGACTGACTGAATAAGGGCTCAGGTGGGTGTAGGACAGTGGACTGACTGAGAATATGGGCTCAGATGGGTGTAGGACAGTGGACTGACTAAGGGCTCAGATGGGTGTAGGACAGTGGACTGACTGAGAATATGGGCTCAGATGGATGTAGGATAGTGGACTGACTGAGAATAAGGGCTCAGATGGGTGTAGAACAGTGGACTGACTGAATAATGGCTCAGATGGGTGTAGGACAGTGGACTGACTGAGAATAAGGGCTCAGATGGGTGTAGGACAGTGGACTGACTGAATAAGGGCTCAGATGGGTGTAGGACAGTGGACTGACTGAATAAGGGCTCAGATGGGTGTAGGACAGTGGACTGACTGAATAAGGGGTCAGATGGGTGTAGGACAGTGGACTGACTGAATAAGGGCTCAGATGGGTGTAGGACAGTGGACTGACTGAGAATAAGGGCTCAGATGGGTGTAGGACAGTGGACTGACTGAGAATAAGGGCTCAGATGGGTGTAGGACAGTGGACTGACTGAATAAGGGCTCAGATGGGTGTAGGACAGTGGACTGACTGAGAATAAGGGCTCAGATGGGTGTAGGACAGTGGACTGACTGAGAATAAGGGCTCAGATGGGTGTAGGACAGTGGACTGACTGAATAAGGGCTCAGGTGGGTGTAGGACAGTGGACTGACTGAGAATAAGGGCTCAGATGGGTGTAGGATAGTGGACTGACTGAGAATAAGGGCTCAGATGGGTGTAGGACAGTGGACTGACTGAATAAGGGCTCAGATGGGTGTAGGATAGTGGACTGACTGAGAATAAGGGCTCAGATGGGTGTAGGACCGTGGACTGACTGAGAATAAGGGCTCAGATGGGTGTAGGACAGTGGACTGGGTGGGTGGTGAGACAGGAGAGCATGATGTACAACACACTGACATGCTGCCGTCCAAGAGGGTTCAACATTACAGAACACACTATTGTGTAGTACAGAGGATTAATTCAAGTACAATAGGGAAGGATGTTATCTATGTTCATTAACGTTTCTACCTCTAGCTTTCGGAATGTTTGACCTACCTGAATACACACCAGCAGAGGAGGCTGGTGGGAGGAGCTAATTTTGGTATTTTATTAGGATCCCCATTAGCTGTTGCAAAAGCAGCAGCTACACTTCCTGGGATCCACACAAAACATGAAACGTAATACAGAATGACATAATATAGAACATCAATAGTCAATAAAGAACAGCTCAGACAGAACTACATAAAAAATAATTTAAAGGCACACGTAGCCTACATATCAATGCATACACACACAATATCTAGGTCAAATAGGGAAGAGGCATTGTGCTGTGAGGTGTTGCTTTACCTGTTTTTTTAAAAAAACAGGTTTGCTGTTTATTTGAGCAGTATGAGATGGATGGAAGTTCCATGCAATTAGGGCTCTAAATAATACTGTACGCTATCTTGAATTTGTTCTGGATTTTGGGACAGTGAAATAACCCTGGTGGCATGTCTGGTGGGATAAGTTGTGTGTCAGAGCTGTGTGTAAGTTGACTATGCAAACAATTTGTGATTTAACACAATGATGTTTCTTATAAAAAATAAGTGTTGCAGTCAGTCTGTCCTCAACTCCTAGCCAAGAGAGACTGGCATGCATAGTATTTATATCAGCCCTCTGATTACAATTAAGAGCAAAACATGCCGGTCTGTTCTGGGCCAGCTGCAGCTTAACTAGGTCTTTCCTTGCAGCACTGGACCGCATGACTGTACAATCAAGATTAGACAAAACTAGAGCCTGCAGAGCGTGGTGTCAAAAACAGAGCATAGAAAAGAGTAGAGGGCCTAGAGAACTGCCCTGCGGTACAACACACTTTACATATTTGACATTAGAGAAGCTTCCATTAAAGAAAACCCTTTTGAGTTCTACTAGACAGATTGCCATATCGTGGATTCAGAGCTGAGGCTGAAAAGCCATAACACATACATTTTTTTCAACAACAGGTTATGGTCAATAATATCAAAGGCTGCACTGAAATCTAACAGTACATCTCCCACAATCTTCTTAGAATCAATTTCTTTCAACCAATCATCAGTAATTTGTGTCAGTGCAGTACATGTTGAGTGCCCTTCTCCATAAGTGTGCTGAAAGTCTATTGTTTATTTGTTTACAGAGAAAAAGCATTGTATTTGGTCAAACACAATTTTTTTCCAACAGTTTGCTGAGAGCTGGCCGCAAACTTATAGGTCTGCTGTTAGAACCAGTGGAGGCTGCTTTACCACTCTTGGGTAGCGGAATTACTTTGGCTTCCCTCCAGGCCTGAGGACAAAGACTTTCCGCTAGGCTCAGATTAAAAATATGACAGATAGGAGTGGCAAAGTGTCAGCTAGCATCCTCAGTAGCTTTCCATCGAAGTTGTCAATTCCAGGAGGTTTGTCATAATTGATCGATAACAAAATAAATCCACTTCTCCTACACTAACTTTACAAAATTCAAACTTGCAATGCTTTTCTTTCATTTAGTTTTTTTATGCATGAATACAATTGCTCAGTGTTAGTTGTTGGCATTTCCTGCCTAAGTTTGCCCTCTTTGCCAATGAAATAATCATAAAAATAATTAGCAACATCAAATGGTTTTGTGATGAGTAAGCCATCTGATTTGATGAAAGATGGAGTTAAATTGGTATTTCTGCACATAATTTCATTTAAAGTACTCACGTTTTTTTCCATCATTCTTTAAATCATTGATCTTAGCTTCATAATACAGTTTCTTCTTCTTTTTGTTGAGTTTAGTCACACAATTTCTCGATTTGCATTAAGTAAGCCAGTCAGATGTGCAGCCAGACTTATTAGCCACTCCCTTTGCCCCATCTCTTTCAACCATAGTTGTTCAATTCCTCATCCATCCATGGAGCCTTAACAGTTCTAACAGTCAGTTTCTTAATTAAACAGATGCATGTTTATCAATAATTGGAAGAAGCAATTTCATAAATTCATCAAGTGCAGTGTCTGGATGCTCCTCATTAATCACATCAGACCAACAAATATTTTTAACGTCATCCACATAAGTCACAGCAAAATCTTTTGTATAATCTCTTATACACTATTTTAGGCCCAGCTGTTGGAACTTTGGCTTTCCTGGACATTTATATTGTGATCACTGCATCCAATGGGTACGGATACAGCTTTAGAACAAAGTTCTACAGTATTAGTAAAAATGTAATCGATACATGTGGATGATCTTGTTCCTGTAGTGTTTGTAAACACCATGGTACAGTGGTTTGTCCTTTAAAAGGTGTAGCTTATTGCAGCACAGCTTGAGTGGTGCCTCAGAATTCTATGGCACGTTATGTAAGTGCCAACCCCTGGTACAATTAGTGCTAGTTTGACCACCAGAGGGCATCTTTGACAAGGAGCAGGGGGCAGCAGGGTAGCCTAGTGGTTAGAGCATTGGACTAGTGACCGGAAGGTTGCAAGTTCAAACCCCTGAGCTGACAAGGTCTTTTTTTTGGTCTTTTTTTTCTGTCGTTCTGCCCCTGAACAAGCAGTTAACCCACTGTTCCTAGGCCGTCATTGAAAAGAAGATTTTGTTCTTAACTGACTTGCCTGGTTAAATAAAGGTAAAATAAAAAAAATGTAAAAAGCATTTGATATCCTTCAATAGTGGCTGTACTAGAGAATTTAAATCTTTTAAAATGTTGCTTAATTTATTTGATTAATACTATGGTGTTTCTATTCCAAGAAAAACGCGCTGTACAACGTGACAGTCGGGAGTAGGCTACATACAGTACTTGGCTATTTAGCAAAATAATCCCCGTCATGCGGGCACGATTCAATTCCCAGACTGGGAGGTAGGAGTAGGCTGTCCTTGTAAATAAGAATTTGTTCTTAACTGACTTGCCTAGTTTATTAAAGGTTACACTAAGAACATAACATTTCTTCACCCTAATTGTAGTCTAACCAATACCCAAACGGAGATTCAGTGAAAATAAAAATTTCATTGATTTATCAAGACCAGTCCCCATGCTTCTCTCAGAGCAGCACGAAACGGTACTAAAATAGTTGTAGGCTATTGCTTCAAATCCTATTGCTTCTAACTTCAATATGCTTTTAAATAAGTAAGACCTACACCACTTTTAACAGCACGTTACTCAACACTAGTGAGACTCATGTCGCCTATGGTAGGCCTACAATATATAAAAAAATATGACGTAACTCACCGCCAATAATTACATATAGAGGATTGGAGGATTCTAAATTCAAACCAAAAGCCGCCTCCATGGGTCTCCCAGTGGTGGCCGGCACAGTTATCGAACCTGCATCTGTAGCAAAGCATTTTGCACTGTGGGAGCCCCCATCCACTCTGGAGCCCCCATCCACAAAGTATCAAAATACAGAGAGGTGTTGGTAAAGGTATATTGTCCTGCTAATAGCCCATAATGGGCTATTATAATTTTGTACATGGTGTCCAGGTCAGAATAACCAAAACATGTCTTTATTAAAGACTATCAGAAAGAATGTTGGTACTTATTTATTTTTGATCCAAAGCTATGAATGAGTGAGTCATTCAGCTTTATGTAGGTGCCGCTATATGACTGTGCCATCAACTTCATAATATGTAACAATATTTTGGAGGTTATTTCATTTTCAAAAAATCGAAATTGAGCGATTGTAATCTGAATAAAGGCCAAAATAATATTTGTAAAGGCCAAAACTTTTTTCTGTTTTTAGAGGGAGAGAAACGCTGGGCCAATTGTGCGCTGCCCTATGGGAGTCCCAATCACGATCGGATGTGATACATAATAATAATAATTTTTGTTGTCTTATTTTTGTATTTTCTGGTGGATTAAACTGAAATTGCAACCAATCATGGCTGGATGTGATACAGCCAACCTAACTAAGAAATACATTTGACGATAGAATTCTCCCCCTACCCTCCTTGGCAAGTCTATTGTCCAGCTACCTGCTAATAAGCCATAATGGCACTGTACAACATGACCGTGTGTGTTTAAAATGATATTTTCCAGTAAGCAACCATTTGTCTACCTTCATTAGACCACTTTGTTACAATATTTCTGTAATTCAGTGATATTTATTCCCATAGTAATTAGTTATGAATCCATAACTAAATAAACATTGGCGTTTTGAAAGAGGTGTTTTATCATTATTTTATTAATGAAAGCATAAAGATGCCATTCTTAGTTACATTGTTTTAGTTTGAACGTGCAGACTGGCATTAAGAACAGCAGGAACATTTCCCTGGTCAGCGCCATTACTAGTGCATTGCCTCTTAGTGTTGCACTGTGCTACCCAGTGTGGCAGGGTGGGGGTCCACTCTCCCTCCCCCTTCCTCCTCCTCCCTTCCCCATGGTCAGTCTTCTGTGCGCGGCTCTGCGGCCCATCCCCTGCCCTCGTGCCTTAAAACTTGCACGTTTTCAGTGGATACAGCTGGAGAACTGCAAGGCAATCCCATTGTACACCTCTCATGAGCCATGACCAATATGACCAATATAAACTCAGCAAAAAAATAAAAATCCAAATAACTTCACAGGTCTTCATTGTAAAGGGATTAAACACTGTTTCCCATACTTGTTCAATAAACCATAAACAATCTGAAACTATCCGCCGCCATTGTCGCAACTCCTATTACCAGCCTGTTCAACCTCTCTTTCATATCGTCTGAGATCCCCAAGGATTGGAAAGCTGCCGCAGTCATCCTCCTCTTCAAAGGGGGAGACACCCTGGACCCAAACTGTTACAGACCTATATCCATCCTGCCCTGCCTATCTAAGGTCTTCGAAAAGCCAAGTCAACAAACAGGTCACTGACCATCTTGAATCCCACCGTACCTTCTCCCCTGTGCAATCTGGTTTCCGAGACGGTTACGGGTGCACCTCAGCCACGCTCAAGGTACTAAACGATATCATAACCGCCATCGATAAAAGACAGTACTGTGCAGCCATCTTCATCGACCTTGCCAAGGCCTTCGACTCTGTCAATCACCATATTCTTATCGGCAGACTCAGTAGCCTCGGTTTTTCGGATGACTGCCTTGCCTGGTTCACCAATTACTTTGCAGACAGAGTTCAGTGTGTCAAATCGGAGGGCATGCTGTCCGGTCCTCTGGCAGTCTCTATGGGGGTACCACAGGGTTCAATCCTCGGGCCGACTCTTTTTTCTGTATATATCAATGATGTTGCTCTTGCTGCGGGTGATTCCCTGATCCACCTCTACGCAGACGACACCATTCTATATACTTCCGGCCCCTCCTTGGACACTGTGCTATCTAACCTCCAAACGAGCTTCAATGCCATACAACACTCCTTCCGTGGCCTCCAACTGCTCTTAAACGCTAGTAAAACCAAATGCATGCTTTTCAACCGTTCGCTGCCTGCACCCGCACGCCTGACCAGCATCACCACCCTGGATGGTTCCGACCTTGAATATGTGAACATCTATAAGTACCTAGGTGTCTGGCTAGACTGTAAACTCTCCTTCCAGACTCATATCAAACATCTCCAATCGAAAATCAAATCAAGAGTCGGCTTTCTATTCCGCAACAAAGCCTCCTTCACTCATGCCGCCAAACTTACCCTAGTAAAACTGACTATCCTACCGATCCTCGACTTCGGCGATGTCATCTACAAAATTGCTTCCAACACTCTACTCAGCAAACTGGATGCAGTTTATCACAGTGCCATCCGTTTTGTCACTAAAGCACCTTATACCACCCACCACTGCGACTTGTATGCTCTAGTCGGCTGGCCCTCGCTACATATTCGTCGCCAGACCCACTGGCTCCAGGTCATCTACAAGTCCATGCTAGGTAAAGCTCCGCCTTATCTCAGTTCACTGGTCACGATGGCAACACCCATCCGTAGCACGCACTCCAGCAGGTGTATCTCACTGATCATCCCTAAAGCCAACACCTCATTTGGCCGCCTTTCGTTCCAGTTCTCTGCTGCCTGTGACTGGAACGAATTGCAAAAATTGCTGAAGTTGGAGACTTTTATCTCCCTCACCAACTTCAAACATCAGCTATCTGAGCAGCTAACCGATCGCTGCAGCTGTACATAGTCTATCGGTAAATAGCCCACCCATTTTTACCTACTTCATCCCCATACTGTTTTTATTTATTTACTTTTCTGCTCTTTTGCACACCAATATCTCTACCTGTACATGACCATCTGATCATTTATCACTCCAGTGTTAATCTGCAAAATTTTAATCATTCGCCTACCTCCTCATGCCTTTTGCACACAATGTATATAGACGCTTTTTTTTCTTTTTTTTCTACTGTGTTATTGACTTGTTAATTGTTTATTCCATGTGTAACTCTGTGTTGTCTGTTCACACTGCTATGCTTTATCTTGGCCAGGTCGCAGTTGCAAATGAGAACTTGTTCTCAACTAGCCTGCCTGGTTAAATAAAGGTTAAATTAAAAAATTTAAAAAATAATCAGCTCTGAAACCAGATTGCATAGCGGAGAAGGTATGGTGGAATTCGAAATGGTCGGTAATCTGTTTGTTGACTTGGCTTCGAAGACCTTGGAAAAGCAGGGTAGGATAGATATAGGTCTGTAGCAGTTTGGGTCAAGAGTGTCCTCCCCCTTTGAAGAGGGGGATGACCGCAGCTGCTTTCCAATCTTTGGGAATCTCAGACGACACGAAAGAGAGGTTGAACAGGCTAGTAATAGGGGTTGCAACAATTTCGGAAGATCATTTTAGAAAGAAAGGGTCCAGATTGTCTAGCCCGGCTGATTTGTAGGGGGGTGAGTTGCTGTGGGGGGTGCAGTGCTGTTGACCGGGGTAGGGAACTGACCCTAGCCCCCTGACACATAAACTACTGTAGCATAAATACTGGAGGCTGAGACAGGAGGGGTCAGTAGACACTGTGGCCCCATCCGATGATACCCCCGGACAGGGCCTAACAGGAAGGATATAACATCACCCACTTTGCCAAAGCACAGACCCCACACCACTAGAGGGATATCTTCAACCACCAACTTACCATCCTGAGACAAGGCCGAGTATAGCCCACAAAGATCTTCGCCACACCACAACCCAACGGGGAGTGCCAACCCAGACAGGAAGATCACATCAGTGACTCAACCCACTCAAGTGACGCACCCTTCGTAGGAACGGCGTGAAAGAGCACCAGTAAGCCAGTCACTAAGCCTCCTGTAATAGGGTTAGAGGCAGAGAATCCCAGTGGAAAGAGGGGAACCGGCCAGGCAGAGACAGCAAGGGCGGTTCGTTGCTCCAGAGCCTTTCCGTTCACCTTCACACTCCTGTGCCAGACTACACTCAATCGTTTGACCCACTGAGGAGATGAGTCTTCAGTAAAGACTTAAAGGTTAACATTAACAGTAAAGACATAAAGTAGAACATTGCAGTAGTCTATCCTAGAAGTAACAAAAGCATGGATGAATTCTTCTGCATCATATATACATTCACCAGTCCATTAATCAATTTGTGTGTGTGAGCTGTGTGGTTGAAGCTTCGAACCCATAGGCTAGGCTCTCTCATCCCTTCCAGGCTTCCGTGAGGGATCCTGTCATAGTGGATGTAAGCAATGTCCCCACGCACTCTGGCAGCTTTCATGGCTGGGATCAGATCTTTCATCTTCTGGCGTACAGCTTCAGGATAGTCCTTGTTGAGGAAGATATAAGTTCCTCTAAAGTTCTTGGCGCTTTCCAGAACCGCTACCTTGTCCTTGAACCTCGGGAACTTGACCACTATTGGCCTGGGCCTATCACCTGGGCCGGTGGTGGGTTTTCCTGGGCCGGTGGTGGGTAAGTCTCTTTTTGTTCATTTAAAAGATCCTTCACGTGTGATAGAGAGACACCACTGTCCTCAACGGTACTCCCACCGGCTTTGGTCTTTGTCATGGTTGCTAGCAACTTAGGTTATGCTGTTATTACTTGCAGTTCCAGACAGGGCAGGTCACGGGGAAGATTGAAAACAACATACAGCAGGGATCTAGACAGACACAATCCCAGGACAATCCGCGGTCCCAGCCACAATGGCTAACCGCATCACAGGCTGCGTTCAAGAAAACCCCACTAGCTTGATATGCAGCTAGGCTAGCCGCGACGCCAAATATCTCCTCAGACCCATCCTTGGTCGGCAGGATCACTGGAAAGAGACAAGCAGTCCCAGCAACTGATGCCATCTGCGTTGTGTGATCCAAACTAAAAAGCTAGCTAGCTACCAAGAACTTTCCAATACACTTTCAAACAACAAACTTTCCAAACAAACAAATCCAAGCTCTTCCTCGTTCCGCATGCAACAGGAAGTGACGTGAGGGAAGGAGGATTAGATTTGGGAAGGACTGGCTCATTCTAATGGCTGAAATTGAATTAATGAAATGGTATAAAACATATGGAAATCACTTTTGACTTAGTTCCATTTATTTCATTCTAGCCATTATGAGTCCGTTCTCCTATCCTCCCACCAGCCTCCTCTGCACAGCAGTGTCTGGGACTGGACTCCTGCCAGGCAGAAGCCCTGCTGCTCTCCCATGGAGCAGAGGTTTCCCAGACAGGCCTCTTCTCATCCATCCACAGCTTGTTGGTTCACCAGCAAGGAGTGTGTTGTTTCAGGACACTTTAATCTTCACTGAACCCAGTCTCCATATCGACCCTAGCTTACAATAATCCCTGTGTGTGATATTATTCCCAGCAGACAGTAAAGAAGGACCGGTTAGGGGGTGATTGGAAGTGTGCCCTGTCGTAAGGTAGAGCTTCCAATTAAACCTGCCCTTCTGCTCATAACTAACCAAGCAGCAGCAGTAATGAGGAAGAGTCTAATTAGCAGGTCAAGATCGGCATCTGGCAACTGGAGCCAAGCCTCTCTCGCTAGGCGGGAAGGGAAGACATCTGTGGTTAACCTGCCCAGTCTAGTAGCCATGTGAACCCTACAGCTATGTTTGTTTTAGTGTGTGTGTGTTCGAGTTTGTATCCAGTTTAGTAGGGATCCCTGAAGCTGCCGCAGGTGGGTTGGTACTGGTGGTTCCAGCCAGAACCAGCTGTCAGTTCAAACCTGACATGAATAGCCTCCAGTTGTGTCTGTCTATCAGTCTGTTTGTGTGTGTGTGTGTCTGTGTGACTTTGTTTGTTTTTCTTTCTGTACATGCAGGGGCGCAACTTTGGTTTTAGAAGTGCGTGCGTGGGGGGGAGTAACCTAGCGAGGGGTATGGGGTTCCTCCCTCAGACTTTTTTTTTGGGGGGGTGGGGGAGCTTTATCTAAAGCTCATTTCCTACATTTCTACTAGGGCTGTCCGCAAATAAAAATAATCTTGGTCGACCAAAATTAGTATTTTCTTTTGTCTGATGCTTTCAGCATGCTTTTTGATGAAATAATTAAGACACACAAATGACTGAAGAGGGAGCCAGAGATCAAGATAGCCTAACCAGAAGAAAAAAAACCTGTTCCCTATCCTCTTTCTGCTACTGGTCTTCGCAAATTCTGCCATTATGCTCCTGAACTTGCCGGTAATGGGAAACACCAGCGGCCGGCAACCTTATCCATTTGGAGCGCCAATTTATCTTACCATTACTACCAATCTGCCTGCCAGTTATGATTTTCATATGCGCAAATTCGTGGAACAGATTCCGTTCATTTGTAATAGTCTTTGTATCTTATCATCATTGTCTGTGGTTAATCTACATTATATCTAAAGGAAAATTATACCAGTCTAAAAGTAACTTTTATTGCCATTGCAAACTATGTAAAAATTGCCTACATAAACACATTGCAGCCTGCAGGTAGAAAATATCCTGATATGAAATAAATATCCTATAAATCACATTGACTACGCATGGCCTGTCTGCAACAGACTTGATACGTATCAACTGGGTCGCCCCAAACCTTGTGCTAGCAAACTTGAGACATTGTATAAAATATTCTGGACCCCCAGAGTTTCCCACGCCAATGAGCTCAGGACAGACACAGCTGTAGGCTATTTGTGCAAGGGATAAAAAGTAATCGAGTATTTTATGATGTTTTCACTGGATCAGAGCATTACATTTTTCCCTTTCATGCCAAGTGGTTATCGAAAGGGAGAGAGCTGGAAATATTGTTCAAATGCTTTCAGGAACTTTTGTCATTCTCAATTGACTCTAAAAACAGACTGTGTTTACTTGCTGTTTGAGGTGAAGAAAAATTACTTAGAGAAGCGCCACACATTGGCGCTAAATTAAGACAATCAGAAATACTATCAGACAACCCCAAATGGGCTCATTTATAGGCCTACATTTGTGCGCAGGCCAGGTTAGACTAGTCCTACTTCTATATGCGTAATCAGGTGTGCGTTCTTATTCAACATTGACAGGAGCTTTTCAAAGAGACAATTAATACATTTACATTGTAGAATAATAGTTAAGACATCAAAACTATTAAATAACACATATGGGATCGTGTAGTAACCAAAAAGTACTAAACAAATATATATTTTAGATTCTTCAATGCAGCCACCCTTTGCCTTGCATGTGCAAAGCTGTCATCTTGGCATTCTCTCAACCAGCTTCACCTGGAATGCTTTTCCAACAGTCTTAAAGGAGTTCCCACATATGCTGAGCACTTGTTGGCTGCTTTTCCTTCACTCTGCGGTCCAACTCATCCCAAACCATCTCAATTGGGTTGAGGTCGGGTGATTGTGGAGGCCTGATCATCTGATGCAGCACTTCATCACTCTCCTTCTTGGAGGGGTGGGGGGGGGGGGGGTCGGTTATGTCCCCCCATCCCCAGTGTAAGTATTCCATCCTGTTTGCATGTAAATTACTTTGTCTCTGCATGTCTGATTCTGTGTACTGTAGGCTATGTTTGAGGAAAGTTGTCGTACCTAGGGCTGTGACAGTCATGGAATTTTAGGTAACAGTAATTGGCCAAATGACCATGGTCGTCCTAATATATAAAACATTTTAAAGCATATTTTCTCCAGTCCTCACTACTTGTGCTGGAATTGAAATATAATTATTTGAAAAGGCATCCCCATTCAAGTCAATGATGGCATAATGGGTGGAATGGCTGCCATTGTGAGTGTACCCATAGGCACAAAGCAGAAAGTAAAACATGTGTGTTGTGATTTGTTGATTCAACTGACATTACAAAAAATACAGTCCATTACATAAGCCACATCAGCTCACATAATTTGAATGCAATTTTACATTACCATGGAAATTATAACATCACAATACCTGGTAGCCATAGTCCCAGTCGGTATTAGATAGATGGAGCGTCACGGTCCTGCCCGCCTGTGGGGAAAACAACCTGTGGTTACCCCATTTGGCTCACAGAAAGAACTTCACCTTTTTTAAACAAAATGTTCTTGTTGTCTGCTTGTTTTAGTCAATTACAAAACTACCCAGAAAAAATATGTAAATGCAACATGCAACAATTTCAAAGATTTTACTGAGTTACAGTTCTTATAAGGAAATCAGTCAATTGAAATAAATGTATTCGGCCCTAATCTATGGAATTCACATGAGCGTCCCAAACATGCTCAATAGGGGACGTCTGGTGAGTATGCAGGCCATGGAAGAACTGGGACATTTTCAGCTTCCAGGAATTGTGTACAGATCCTTGTGACGTGGGGCCGTGCATTTTCATGCTAAAACATGAGGTGATGGCGACAGATGTATGGCAGGGCAATGGGCCTCAGGATCTCGTCACGGTATCTCTGTACATTCAAATTGGCTTCGCTAAAATGCAATTGTGTTCGGTATACATAGCTAATGCCTGCCCATACCACAACACTAACGCCACCATGGGACACGGTTTACAACGTTGACATCAGCAAACCACTCACCCACACGACACCATACATGCCTTCTGCCCGGTACAGTTGAAACTGGGACTCATCCGTGTAGAGCCATCAACGGTGGACATTTGCCCATTGAAGTCGATTACAACGCCTGACTGCAGTCAGGTCAAGACGACGAGCATTAGGATGAGCTTCCTTGTGACGGTTTCTGACAGAGTCTTCAGTTGTGCAAACCCACAGTTTCATCAGCTCTCCAGGTGGCTGGCCTCAGATGATCCTGCAGGTGAAAAAGCTGGTTGTGGAGGTCCTGGGCTGGCAAGGTAACGTGTGGTTTGCGGTTGTGAGGCCGGTTGAATGTACTGCCAAATTCTCTAAAACGGCGTTGAAGGCGGCTTATGGTACAAAAATAAAACAAAAATTCTCTGGCAAGAGCTCTTGTGGACATTCCTGCAGTCAGCTTTCCAATCGCACACTCTCTCAAAACTTGAAACATCTGTGGAATTGTGTTGTGACAAAACTGCACATTTTAGAATGGCCATTTTAGAACAGGTGCACCTGTGTAACGATCATGATGTTTAATCATCTTCTTGATAAGCCACACCTGTCAGGTGGATGGATTATGTTGGCAAAGGACAAATGCTCACTAACAGAGATGTAAACAAATTTGTTCACACAATTTGAGCAAAATAAACTTTGTGCATATGGAACATTTCTGTGATCTTTTATTTCAGCTCGTGAAACATGGGACCAACACTTTACATGTTGTGTTTGTTCAGTGTACAATTAAGAAAAGTACAACGTGTCTGAAGATTACTTTTCAACGTTGCCTGCTCCCGAGCATTCTCACTACTTAGAAAATCGCAATATTGTAGGGCTTCCCAAATGCCCCTTTTTATGACTGTGTTAGCAGCCACCTGAGTGAGTGTTAGCTAGCTACCGTCAGGAACATTAAGCTAGCCTAGACCAACAACACGAACAAACAGACTTTACAGGTTCATGTAGTGAGTGGAGTTACAAATGGACTACACTAAACAAGTTAAATGTCTTACCTGAGATGAAATGTATTACACACACACAGAGACAACTGTAGCGTACTAGGACACCGGGTCCCCACATTTCCTACTATCCCACACCAAATAGCCTGAAGCCACAGGGCTCTTTTCACAGGCTCTTTTTCCCAACATGGGAGCATTGCAAACTGTAGGTTGGGATTTTTTCCCAGATTTTTGGCATGTTTTGTTATTTCTGTATAACTGGGCGTCAATGGGAAAGAATGTTTTCCCCAATTTGTGGGCGTGGGTGAGGGAAATTCCTAATTATTGTGTGAATATCAACTTGGACTATTGTGAGTGTAGGCTACCCATGAGTTTACCAGTCAAATTGCCAGGTTTAGAGTTTCCAAGCATGCTCTATTCATTCTATTTTCTATGTCTGCTGCTGCGTTGTGGCGTGCGTTGCCTAAGCAACTGAAGTCTCATTTGCTTGTTTCAGCAAGGAGCAACAACGTTTCATCACGTTGTTAAGAGTCCATGTAACGGCTGAAACTGACTCAACCACACGAATGCCCCGCCCGCCCGTCTTCAGGTTCGTTCCACGCACAGAAGTTATTTTATAATATATTTTTTAAACATCTATGACGGTTATTTTCATGACGGTCTTCATCCATAACCTTTGCGGTTATACATTGAATATTCCAGCCCTAGTCGTACTTTGAAAATTAAAAAAATTGCATGAGTCCTGGTGGCAATCACTGTTCTGAAAGCTGTAGTAGGAGTTGATGAGAGAGAGCTGGAAAGAGAGGGAGGGAGAGGGAATAGATTAGGCTAGAGGAATAGGCGCATCAAGAATGAGGGAATGTTGGAGTGAAGAGATGTAGGAGGGGAAGAGAGGTACTGGGGAAGGGGGGGGGGGGGTGCAGCAGCTAGAGCCGTTAGAGGAGATAAAGATAAGATCATTCAGACAATCAGCCGAGACCTCAGGACAATCATCACATCTCATCTGTTTTCAAGAGCAATTCTGTCTTCTATTGAACTGTTGTGACTCGGTCAGGGAGGCAGTCTCTGGGTGCTTTAACACTTGCTGTGCCAAACTCTCTCACAACATTCTCATTTCCAGGGATACATAATGGCGAGAAACCGGTACATTATAATACATTATTTATATGAACAGCGTGACGTGAAATTGAACTGTTAAATTCTATTTTGTGTCCATCTCTGGCTTCTCTGTGGCCTGCTCTGCTATCTGCATGATCAATCATCAGCGCTCAGTGTGTGATTGTGTGCGTGCTGTTGTAGCCTACCGTAGGCCTATTTACATTCACAAAGTCGACGTAAAATCAAAGGGCTGCGTGTAATGGGTTCTCCTACCATTCCATTGCAAACAACAAGTAGGCCTGCGGGCTATACTATATATAATGTGTATTTCTAGTCAATCCACCATGCATACGGTCTCGTAATTTCATTTATCATACGGTTGCATCTTAGATATCGAAACACCCCGTCTGTCAAAAAGTCAAATTACGTCACCATGCGAGACTTAAAGCAGCACGTTCTAGCTGACTCTCTTGGGATGTTCAACCACCGGTGGACGTGTAATTCAAATGATTTGCTGAGATGTTTAATAGAGCCCTGCCTGAGCCCTACCTATGCCTGCAATGTTCAGGCCCTACCCTACCCAGGCCCGATTGCTTTTGCCCAAAACTAGAAATTAGAAATAACTTTGTTTGTTATTAAATCCATTAGCTGCTCCTCTCCGTCGGTCACTTGCTCGTTATGAGCTCTGCTCATGGCGGCTCTGGATGTCTGTGTATATAGCATCAGCTCCTCTTGGGCTGCTCTGCTCATGGCGGCTCTGGATGTCTGTGTATATAGCATCAGCTCCTCTTGGGCTGCTCTGCTCATGGCGGCTCTGGATGTCTGTGTATATAGCATCAGCTCCTCTTGGGCTGCTCTGCTCATGGCGGCTCTGGATGTCTGTGTATATAGCATCAGCTCCTCTTGGGCTGCTCTGCTCATGGCGGCTCTGGATGTCTGTGTATATAGCATCAGCTCCTCTTGGGCTGCTCTGCTCATGGCGGCTCTGGATGTCTGTGTATATAGCATCAGCTCCTCTTGGGCTGCTCTGCTCATGGCGGCTCTGGATGTCTGTGTATATAGCATCAGCTCCTCTTGGGCTGCTCTGCTCATGGCGGCTCTGGATGTCTGTGTATATAGCATCAGCTCCTCTTGGGCTGCTCTGCTCATGGCGGCTCTGGATGTCTGTGTATATAGCATCAGCTCCTCTTGGGCTGCTCTGCTCATGGCGGCTCTGGATGTCTGTGTATATAGCATCAGCTCCTCTTGGGCTGCTCTGCTCATTGCGGCTCTGGATGTCTGTGTATATAGCATCAGCTCCTCTTGGGCTGCTCTGCTCATGGCGGCTCTGGATGTCTGTGTATATAGCATCAGCTCCTCTTGGGCTGCTCTGCTCATGGCGGCTCTGGATGTCTGTGTATATAGCATCAGCTCCTCTTGGGCTGCTCTGCTCATGGCGGCTCTGGATGTCTGTGTATATAGCATCAGCTCCTCTTGGGCTGCTCTGCTCATGGCGGCTCTGGATGTCTGTGTATATAGCATCAGCTCCTCTTGGGCTGCTCTGCTCATGGCGGCTCTGGATGTCTGTGTATATAGCATCAGCTCCTCTTGGGCTGCTCTGCTCATGGCGGCTCTGGATGTCTGTGTATATAGCATCAGCTCCTCTTGGGCTGCTCTGCTCAATGACGAGACATGAGAGAACACAGAGCATGGCTGTTAGCTACTTTTCGTCACAGTAAACTCTGACAATTCAAGGAACATTATTTTCTGCGAAATAATCTATGTGTTGAACCAAGTCGACACACCGCCCACTAAATCCAGTTAGAGGGGAATGTTGGAAGAATTTACTCAAATGGGCAATTGGGAACATCAGGAATAATCAGGACATTCAAAGCTAGAAATCTAGACTCATTGTTTTGAAAAATATTTTGTGAATTTGTCTACTATGGACTACTGAAAACAACAAAACCAATGGATTACTTGGGTAAAATAGTATTTTAAAACTAGGCTACGTTAGATCCATGTGTGTATTTCTCCATTTACAGTGGTCTAATCGCGTCAGTTTTTTTCTCTCGGTTGTATTATATGCTTTTAAATAGCACTTCTGGTTTCAACTGGAATACCGGGATACTGGTCATTTCTTGCAATTTTCTCAGGAAGAAAAATTGGTAAATTCTCTGGAAAACATTAAACCCTAGTACACACTCTCTCTCTCACACTCACCCACATACACATACACACACACACACACACACACACTAGAAAGATAAAGGTCTAGACCACCCTGGGGTTGTAGGTCCTCTGTTGAAGTAGTTATAGATTTTACTCACGTCACTTGTACTTGTATGCTGTTAGGGTTTATTTTGCTCCTGTGATGCTCTTTCTCCCTGCTCAACAACAAGCTGAGCTGATGGTCTCATGTGGGCCCTTAACCATGCAGGTTAAGTAAAGGACACACACACACACACACGTTACAATATGAATTAATGCTGAGGTCCTGGGGTTACAAATTGTCCTTTCCACCTGGTGGCAACCAGAATCTGAACAGATATGGTTGTTTCAGTCTGGAAAAACACACACAGCCACTTGTCAGTCCTGTTGCATCGCAGCTCGGCTCTCACCATTAACTATTGACCAGTCTAGCAACCATGTCTGATAAACAGCACAGCTGAAGAGTAGACGGTGGGGTGACTTCACCTAGACCTTCAGCTATAATATAGGCGGTATGGTATAGGTGGTATACAATAGGCTGTGGCAAATTATGTATTACAGTACTGCACATGCTGTTCCAAACTTACTTACTATATTATAAGTGCTAAATTACACAAGACAACATTGTAGCCTAGCTCAAAGAAACATTGAATGTATCAGTGATGACCCAACTGTCAGTTTGTAATATCTGTTATTCTTGTGTTTAGATGGTAGCCGTAAAGGAGGCGGAGGAGAGGGGAGCAAGCAAGCCCACCTACGGCTGTCAGGTGACCATCCAGTCGGGGAAGGAGAAAGAGATGAGGAAGAGGGGGATGTCACCGAATCCTCTTCCGACCTCTACTTTGACCCCAAGGAGATGAGAGCTCAGAGGTGAACCACCACACTCAATCTCGCTCTCTCTAGCTCTTCCCCTTTCTCTTCTCTCTCTTCCCATCTTTCTCTTCTGTCTCTCTACCCATCTCTTTCTCTTCTGTCTCTCTTCCCATCTCTTTCTCTTCTGTCTCTCTTCTCATCTCTTTCTCTTCTGTCTCTCTTCTCATCTCTTTCTCTTCTGTCTCTCTTCTCATCTCTTTCTCTTCTGTCTCTCTTCTCATCTCTTTCTCTTCTGTCTCTCTTCTCATCTCTTTCTCTTCTGTCTCTCTTCCCATCTCTTTCTCTTCTGTCTCTCTTCTCATCTCTTTCTCTTCTGTCTCTCTTCTCATCTCTTTCTCTTCTGTCTCTCTTCTCATCTCTTTCTCTTCTGTCTCTCTTCTCATCTCTTTCCCTTCTTTATCTCATTTTCCCTTCTCTCTCTGCTTTACTTATTTTTCTACATCTCCCCCTGTGATCTTCTTTCCATATGGAAACACCCTCCTGCATTTCACATCACTGCTCGGCTGCAGGTTGTAAGAAAAAAAACATGGCTCCTGGTCACATTTTTTTCTGAAAAAAATAAATAAGAAAGGATCTTTCTGAAAGTTTACTTTCAGAGGATAAAAAAGCGGCGCAGCGATCTGTTTAATTAAAAACTTATCCGGGCCAAATCCGGCAGAGTGTGAGGGAAGAGATTAACAGAGAGGTAAGCCACATTACATTAGCAGAGAATAGTATTACTGCAGCGCCTCACATCTCCACACCTCTCCTGTCTAACAGCTCTCAACTCTAGTATCCATCCCCAATCACAACCAACCACACATTAAGCATGTGTAACTATGGCTGTTCTGCTGTTCATGTGGATGTTTGGTGTTGAAATACTATATATATATTTCTTTATGGGTTTTATGGATGTGTTATTGTTGTGTCACAGTTGTGTTGTGGTTGATTAATGGTTGTGTTACTCCAGAGAGCAGGCCCTGCTGACAGCACAGCGGTCTCCAGTGCTGAGCAGAGAGAGGGTGTACAAACGCGTCCGCTACCCCAACGTCTATGACTGCTACGCCGAGGCCACCAAGATCTCCGCCTTCGTAGGGGGAGCCAAGGTATAGTATGTGGGGATTACCAGATGTGCGTCACAAATGGCACCCTTTTCTTGTTTAATGCACTATTTTTTGAGCAGGCTCCATAGGGCTCTGGTCAAAAGTAGTGCACTATGTAGGGATAAGGGAATAGGGAGCCTTTTGGGACAAAGCCCTGTACTGCCCAAAACCAAATCTATGCCCTATACACTTGACCTCCAGACCATCATGTTCTATCCAAATGAAAAGAGATTATAACAAGACAAGAAGACATTTTCAAATCCTGCCCACCTGTATTATTGGGCAAAATGAACAGCTTGTTTTGTATTAGTTTGTATTACTTCCATTTCTCTTTCATAGTGACATGGAGGTAAGTCATAAAGTACACACACATGTGCACACACACACACACACACACACACACACACACACACACACACACACACACACACACACACACACACACACACACACACACACACACACTTTTCAGTTCTTTGTTTACCCACCATCCTTCATGGCAGTCTGTTCCTTTTATTACACACCAGCACTCATCACATTACCCACAAGCCACTGCTTTTATCCTGTTTTTTTTGTTCTTACTGATTTATCACTCACTATTTACATCAACTAACCTGGGGTGTGTTTCTTTAGTCCTCAGTTCAGTAGGAGCAGGTGGGGTCGGGGAAATGATGTTCACTGGAAAGTTGATACATTTTAAAATCTGAACATGACTTTTGCAATGTTTTGAATGTGTTTGTTTTCAGGTTGAGGCACTGTTTGTTGTTTTATTATGTGTAGTGTAAAATGTTTAATATTATGTAGTTCAGTTGGTAATAAATATATTGGGGTGGAAATGTCCTTTATGTAATGCGGTGCGTTGTTAATATCTGGGATGTGTTTGTTGTGTTCAGCTGATGTTACCAGAGGGGATAAAGAGAGAGAATAATAAGATGTATGAAGAGGTGGAGATTCCTCCTAGTGATCCCATGTCCATCGGCTTTGAGGAGAAACCCATCTACATCTCTGAACTGGACGAGGTAAGACACCCAATGGTTACATGTGAATTTGGGATGTGGGGGGAACACAGCACTGTCAAACGCACACAGCATACTACACATCACGGAGGGACTTGCAATTTTGGAGGGAGAATGACTGTGAGAAGGTCAGTTCTGGTTACTTTTTAAAAGGACTTTCTACTCATAAGTGAAAAATAAAACATCATTCCCCCTCCAGAAATGACCCCAATATAACCGATTGGTCCATATTGTCAGGCAGGTGTGCTATTTAGTTGGGCTGGGATGATACCAGTGTTGCGATACTCGTTAGTATCATGGTAAGGAAACAAATCACAAAGAGGTTTTAACTTCTTTAGGAAAACAGCCCTAATGTTGAAAACGGTCATCATTATACAGCAGGTTTTTAACGGACCAAAGAGTTAGATCTGCTTCCTGTTTTCATTTTTGCCATGGAAAAGACATCACGATACTGGTATTGTCCCAGTCCTACTATTTATCAATAAGCATTGTCACATGATGTAGCCCACCTGATGCAGCATAGCGGAAAGAAATAAATAGTCTGAGGGTTGCCCATCTGCATTTACCCTATTGCGTGACAAACTCTAAAGTTCAAACATTAGACTATCTTGCTGCTAGTTAAAGCAAAACATTGACGACCAAAGATCATGTACGACCAAGGATCACTCAGCCAACCAAGGATCATGTACTGTGAATATAATGTAGACCTACCCAGTCAGGGCCCCCTGTTGATTTTGTTCGTAACTCATCATATTAACATGGCATAAGTCATGTCAAAATATGTAGAATTGCAGGAAATTAGCTTTAAAACTGTAAAGCTTTTCTCCCTTCTTGTTTGTCTATGGAGATTGCATGGCTGTGTGAAATAGCCGAAGCCACTAATTTGAAGGGTTGTCCACATACTTTCGTATATGTATGTATTAGGAGTAATAGGATATATGATAAACAGAGTAGCAGCAGCATATATGATGATTTTATGGGTGTGTAGAGTTATTATAAATATATGTGTGTCAGTGTGTGTGAGTGTGTAGGTCCCTGTGAGTGTGCATAGAGACAGTGCAAAAATAAGAATACAATACAAGCGCCAACTCAGATAGTCCATGTAGCTATTTGTTAGCAACAGTATTTAGCAGTATTATGGCGTGGGGATTGAACCTGTTCAGGAGCCTGTTGGCGTAAGACTTGATGCACCGGGACTGTTTGCCATGCAGAAGCAGAGAGAACTATCTATGGCTTGGGTGGTCGGAGTCATTAACAATTTTCCAGGCCTTCCTTTCATACCACCTGATACAGAGATCATGGATGGCAAGGAGCTCGGTCCCAGTGATGTACTAGGCTGTCTGCACCACCTTCTGTAGCGCCTTGCGATCGAGGGCGGTGCTATTGCCATACCAAGTAGTGATACAGCCAGTCAAGAGGCTCTCAATGGTACCTATATTCTTAGCCTACTATAAAATATATGCGTGTGGACTGTGATTAGGGTAGCCTAAGTGTGTCTTGTCTATTTAATGAACCAAATACCTATTGATTTCATGTGCATGCTGCAGCCATACAGTGCATTTGGAAAGTATTCAGACCCCTTGACTTTTCCCACATTGTGTTACATTACAGCCTTATTCTAAAATTGGTTAAATAACTTTTTTCATCATCAATCTACACACAATACCTCACAATGAAAAAGCAAAAAAAAACGTTACATTTGATTTATTAAAAATACAAAACATAAATATTCAGACCCTTTGCTATGAGACTCGAAATTGAGCTCCGGTGCATCCTGTTTCCATTGATCATCCTTGATGTTTCTACAACTTGATTGGAGTCCACCTGTAGTCAATTAAATGTATGAGATATGATTTGGAAAGGCACACACTTGTCTATAGAAGGTCCTACAGTTGACAGTGCATGTCAGAGCAAAAACCAAGCCATGATGTCTAAGAAATTGTCCGTAAAGCTCCAGGACAACTTGATTGTGTAGAGAAACAGATCAGGAGAAGGGTACCAAAAACATTTAAGGTCCCCAAGAACACAGTGGCCTCCACCATTCTTAAAAAGAAGAAGTTTGGAACCGCCAAGACTCTTCCTAGAGCTGGTTGCCCAACCAAACTGAGCAACCGGGGGAGAAGGGCCTTGGCAAGAACCCGATGGTCACTCTGACATAACTCTAGAGTTCCTCTGTGGAGATGGGAGAACCTTCCAGGAGGACAACCATCTCTGCAGCGCTCCACCAATCAGGCCTTTATGGTAGAGTGGCCAGACAGAAGCCGCTCCTCAATAAAAAGCACAACAGCCTGCTTGGAGTTTGTCAAAAGGCACCTAAAGGACTCTGACCATGAGAAACAAGATTCTCTGGTCTGATGAAACCAAGATTGAACTCTCTGGCCTGAATGCCAAGTGCCACATCTGGAGGAAACCTGGCACCATCCCTATGATGAAGCATGGTTGTGGCAGCATCATGCTGTGGGCATGTTTTTCAGCGGCAGGGACTGGGAGAATAGTCAGGATCAAGGGAAAGGAACGGAGCAAATTACCGAAGGATCTTGATGAAAACCTGCTCAGGACCTCAGTCTGGGGTGAAGGTTCACCATCCAACAGGACAACGACCCTAAGCACACAGACAAGCCAATGCAGGAGTGGCTTCGAGACAAGTCTCTGAATGTCCTTGAGTGGCCCAGCCAGAGCCCAGACTTCAACCCAATCGAACATCTCTGGAGAGACCTGAAAATAGCTGTGCAGCGATGCTCCTCATCCAACCTGACAGAGCTTGAGAGGATCTGCAGAGTAGAATGGGAGAAACTCCCTAAATGCAGGTGTCCCAAGCTTGTAGCGTCATACCCAAGAATAGTCTAGGCTGTATTCGATGCAAAAAGTGATTCAACATAGTACTGAGTATAGGGTATTAATACTTTATGTAAGTGTTTCTATACATTTGCAAAACATATCTATACCTGTTTTTGCTTTGTCATTATGGGGTATTATGTGGAGATTGATTGAGGGGGGAAAAAACGATTTAATCAATTTTAGAATAAGGTACCAAATGTGGAAAAAGTCAATGGGTCTGAATACTTTCCATATGCACTGTATAGGCTGCACAGACCAGTAACATAGACAACTAAAATGTGCCATTCTGTTCTTTTGAAAATACATGTTATTAGTCTTATGTTTTAGGGCCTGCATAAAACAATTTAGTAATATATTTCTTTGTGATGGTGTATATTCAATTGATTTATTGAAATAGATATCCATCCACATCGGCCCACATCTACTCCCTCTCCTAAACTTGCCAGAATCTGCACGGGAGATATACAAGGCTTATCCCGGCCAAGAATAGAGTAATCATGGGACTATATGAATTGGGCTCTAAAAAACATTGGCTGATCATTTGTTTTACTGGCAACATACCGTAAAGGGTTTCTGTGTGACTGTGTGAGTGCCAGCCAGGGCTCAGTTTCACTCCCTGGTGTCCATATTCCTGCGACTGGGAGCGTTCTGGAGCTGTAATTGGCAGTGAGTGATGTTGAGTCTTAATGGAAGTGCTGTAGTTCTCAGCCAGCTGTCTGGAGCCACAATGGCTTCTCCTCCCTCACTGACAGGTCGAGTGACAGTCTAAGTGACGGGCTTACAAATCTTCCCTCAGCCAATAGCAAGGAAGTAGACCGGACTGATGGACAGGTGAGCCAATCCCCTCCCAGCCATTTGGGAGATGGGAGAGCAGAGGTGGTCAGTTGGCTTCAGTTCAATCACATCACTGCCTTTTCTTCTGGTTCTTCATCTAGACTTCTGGAGTCATTCTGTATGGGATCATGGTGGGATGTTTAGAAACAGTTATTATGGCATTTATTCTCTGTCAAGTGTGGAATTAACTCCCCTGGATGTCCCCAAACATGGCATCATATTTATGTTTAAACCTTGGAACATATTTTGTCATATTTGAAGAGTACTCCTGTAGCTGTTCACCTCACTTAACCTGTCTGTCACTCAAGATGACAGGCATACTGTGTGTGTGTGTGTGATCACAGGCTGAGACAAATTGATTAAGAGAAGGATTGGTCATGCATGTGTGGTTGCTGTTGTTATTTTTGCTGTGTCTGTGACGCTGGCTCAGGTGTTTGTCTCCCTGCCTGTCACCCATTATCTTCATTAGGCTTTTTTAAATGTGTAAATGTCCAGATTTTTATAGTGTTTTTTTCCATGGAAACGTCTCACTCTCTCTCAAATCAATCCCTAGCTTCTTCTGGTGTGCTAAGTGGAGTTTCGACTATTTAGTTTTTACACCCATTCTGCTATTCCAGAGAGGGTACTTCATGAAGTGGGCTGGGATTGGGTGTGAGAGTATCACTAGGGCTGGGATTGGGTGTGAGAGTATCACTAGGGCTGGGATTGGGTGTGAGAGTATCACTAGGGCTGGGATTGGGTGTGAGAGTATCACTAGGGCTGGGATTGGGTGTGAGAGTATCACTAGGGCTGGGATTGGATGTGAGAGTATCACTAGGGCTGGGATTGGGTGTGAGAGTATCACTAGGGCTGGGATTGGGTGTGAGAGTATCACTAGGGCTGGGATTGGGTGTGAGAGTATCACTAGGGCTGGGATTGGGTGTGAGAGTATCACTAGGGCTGGGATTGGGTGTAATAGTATCACTAGGGCTGGGATTGGGTGTGAGAGTATCACTAGGGCTGGGATTGGGTGTGAGAGTATCACTAGGGCTGGGATGATACCAGTATCGCAGCAAGGAAACAAAACATTAAGTGGATTTAACTTCTTTAGGAAAACAGCCCTACTGTTGGAAACAAACATAATTATGTTGTCATCCAGAGTCACAATGATTGATTTTTCAAGCTATAGCACACAACATTTTACACACAGCAGGTTTTTAAAGGACCAAAGAATTTGGTCTGCTTTGTGTTATCATTTTGGCCATGGAAGAAATATTGTGAGACTGGTATCATCCCGGCCCTATCCCATACCTCAGGTCCGGTCTCCTTCCTTAACCCCCATCTCCAACCCTGGATTCACCCCTAGCCCTGGGTTCAGCTGCTTTGGCTATTACCCACACCAGTACCTGATACATTTGCTCCTTGGGTTGGTTCTCGGCTATTCACACTATCTTCAAGCCTCTGGAGAGCCTCCTGGCACATCAAACAGTAAGTGTTCTAAGGGACCAGGTATTTGAGAGGAAGGTTTGCCCAAGTGCCCGAATAGAGAGGCAAAACATAGTTGTATATGCACACGCATGCATGTCCCAATCAAGGTAGGCACAGTCTTTTGCTCGAAGTGTAGGCACAGTCTTTAGCTCGAAGCGTATTTGAAACTATTCATTTAGTATTTGAAATAAGACAAATACTATTGGAACCCAGGTCTGATGTGAACCCTCACATGCAACAGCACAACCCTTTGCATGAGATAGTAGTCGTGGAAGAACCCGTGGTCCTCATCATGAAGGAAGTGATCAATGTCTGAGGCTCTCCTCTACTTTAAGTGGGATGGACAGACAGGATTTATCTCTTCCTCTCTCTCTCTCAAATTCATTTCCTGTTTCTATTTGTCTCACGGGAACAGTGAATGACAGTACACCAGGGCATGATAAGTTTGTGGTTGTGTCTTACAGAGAGAGTTAATAAATAAAGCTCCTTTTCACCATTTTATTCATTCTGCAGCCTTGGCCGTCGCAAAATTAATTTACAAGTTCCACATTAAAAAATTTTTTTTTTAAAGAGACAGTGAGAATAAAAAGGGAATTCTCTGAGTTGCCATCTGTTTTTCTATATTTCTTTATTGTATTGTTTTGTTCTGTGCTTCTCCCTGTCTCTCCACTAGCTCCAGCAGGCTAGATTCCCTGCTTCCTGTTCTGTTTGAAACCTCCGTGTGACTGATCCAGATTGATATGGAGCCTGTTCAGCTGAGCGATGTGAATTAGCCCCTAGCGTAGGAGCTCCTCTATTCATTAACTTAAGCCATGCTACTCTGAAACAATATGCCTCTCTCTTATTAAGCGCCAAGCACACAACACCGAGGCTAATAAGTCTTTATGTGCTATTAGGAGCAGTGCTTTGCAAGGCAGGCCGAACCGAAAGCCTGTCAGCTTTTTTCCCCTTCCCTTTCTTTCTCCACCATCACGCAGCGTAGCGTAGATTGTCATTTATTGAAATCTGTAATGGGCAACAGGGCTCTGCCTGGCCTGGCAAGCCTTTAATAGCACTGTGAAACATTAAAAGTGGGGAATTTATTAAGGGGCCTTTTAACCAATGAATCAGTGGCCTACGCATCCTGCTCTCGTCACGCTGGTAAAAGCCCTCCTAATTTCTGTGAATAAATTTGTGTGTTTGTGTGTGTGGTTGGCTTTCCTCCTAGTACTGACAGAAAAACAACACAACAACCCCTCCACTCAGGCACTAATAGATGTACTGAAATATCAACTGAAATATCCATGGAGGCTTGAGAAGACACGGACTAGGGTTGCAAAAGGGAGGGTATATTACTGGAACATTTCTAACTTTACCAGTAAACTACCAGAATTTTGGTATCTTTCAGTGATTTTATGTAATCTATCACAAGACATCTCGTGGCATTGATGATTAGATGCTTTTAAAATGAATTAGGCCATTTTCTCTTGAACCACATGGTCTAGAAACTCATGGACAGTATGACACAGATAAAAATGTATACTAAATATATATCTTTTTTTTAAAGTATAAATGACTGAAGTTACATTACATTGCCATAGCTTTTCTGTTATTTACCAATATTACTGAAGATTCTGGTAACTTTGTCAAATTACCGGTAGCTTTTGCAACCCTATCAGACACATCCTGTCCCCTGAGGAACTGCTAATCAGGACCACCCTCCTCTTCACGGATTCTAAGAAGACTTGACTTACATTAAGACATATGGTTATTCCCGAAGGGGAGCACTGAATTGAGCGATAGGATTTAGGGGCGTGTGTGCTTGCGCTGATGGTCTTTACTGTCCCTAGTGGGTTTTTTAAAGGGCAGGAACATGAGTGATGAATAGGGGAGAGTTTCCTGCCAAACTCTGGTTGTGTATTCTCCTGCAGCTTCTTCGCCTAAGTGGATATTGAACACTTAGCCTGTCTTCTTCATAGACATTGACATGATTGTGTACTGATGGACAGGGTTATCCGTCTACTCTGCTGTCATAGAGAGGGAGGGTCAGAGGGACTTGTGGTGCGTGTGATGCGTGGAATCATGTGTGTGGACTCACTCTTCTGTCCTCATGTCCTGACTAGGTGTCTCTCTCCTCACTGAATGCAGATTTTGGACCTTCATGTGTTCAAACCTTCAAGAGGAGTGTAGTAAGCCCGGTTCTAGTTCTAGGATTTAGCACGAAGACTCTTCTAAATGAAGTGAGGGTTTCCACCCTCCTCTTATCTCCTAATTCAATGTTCAACCCTCCCCCATTAGTGTCCCTCCACTTGTTGGTGTCTCTACCTCACCCTTCAGTGTGAGAGACATGGGTCCTGTGCTCTGGACTGTGGCAGGAGTACATTAGACAGAGCAGGGAGTGCCATCCATAATTAATACATCCTGATTACGCTTCCTAATCCAGTTTTGATTTCCTCAGTGCACACGTGTGTGTGTGTGTTTGCTCAGACTTGCAAAGCAGGTGTGGGGATGAGAGAGACAGTCAGAGAGAGAGAGAGAGTGGGGGGTGGAAAGAGCACAGATGGTGGACAGAGGCTTGTTAAAGCCTTATCTCTGATGTGAAAGGAGAGGCCTTGGGGAGTGGCAGCATACATCTCATCTAGAGCCACTTATCTCTCAGGTTGTGTGTGTGTGAGTCCGTGTGAGTCCGTGTGTGTGTGAGTCCGTGTGTGTGAGTCCGTGTGTGTGTGAGTCCGAGTGTGTGTGTGAGTCTGTGTGTGTGTGAGTCTGTGTGTGTGTGAGTCTGTGTGTGTGTGAGTCCGTGTGTGTGTGAGTCCGTGTGTGTGAATCTGTATGTGTGTGTGTGAGTCTGTCTGTGTGTGTGTGTGAGTCTGTCTGTCTGTCTGTGTGTGTGTGTGTGTGTGTGTGTGTGTGTGTGTGTGTGTGTGTGTGTGTGTATCTGTGTGTGTGTCTATCTGTGTGTGTGTGAGTCTGTGTGTGTGTGTGAGTCCGTGTGAGTCCGTGTGTGTGTGTGTGTGTGAGAGTCCGTGTGTGTGTGTCCGTGTGTGTGAATCTGTCTGTGTGTGTGTGTGTGAGTCTGTCTGTGTGTGTGTGAGTCTGATTGTGTGTGTGTCTGTCTGTGTGTGTGTGAGTGTGTGTGAGTCTGTGTGTTTGTGTGAGTCTGTGTGTCTGTCTGTGTGTGTGTGTGTGAGTCTGTGTGTAAATCCGTGTGTGTGTGTGTGTGTGTGTGTAAATCCGCGTGTGAGTCCATCCGTGTGTGATAGCCTGTGTGTGTGAGTCTGTGAGTCCGTCCGTGTGTGAGAGCCTGTGTGTGTGAGTCTGTGAGTCCGTCCGTATGTGAGAGACTGTGTGTGTGAGTCCGCAAGTCCGTCCGTGTGTGAGAGCCTGTTTGTGTGAGTCCGTGAGTCCGTCCGTGTGTGAGAGCCTGTGTGCGTGTGAGTCCGTGTCCGTCCGTCAGTAAGTCAGTCCGTGTGTGAGTCCGTCCGTCAGTGAGTCAATCCGTGTGTGCGAGTCTGTCAGTCCGTGAAGACTTGACTTAGTCCGTGTGTGAGTCTGTCTGTGTGTGGATGTGGGGTTGGGTGAGTCGGTGCGTGTGCGTAGGAATGAGTCTGCGTGTAGGGGTGTGTCGGCGCGTAGGGGTGAGTCGGCGCCTAGGGGTGAGTCGGCGCCTAGGGGTGAGTCGGCGCCTAGGGGTGAGTCGGCGCGTAGGGGTGAGTCGGCGCGTAGGGGTGTGTCTGCGTGTGGGGTTGAGTCGGCGCATGCACGCTGGGGTGAGCCGGTGTGTCTGCATGTGGGGGTGAGTCGGCGCGCGTGCGTAGGAGTGAGTCAGCGCGGGGGTGAGTTGGCACGTAGGGGTGTGTCTGCGTGTGGGGGTGAGTCGGCGCGCACTTGCATAAGGGTGAGTCGGCACGCGCCTAGAGGTGAGTCGGCGCACGCGTCTGCACGAGTGAGTCCAGTCCCAGTGCCCCCTGGACGGGTGCCTCAGGATGGGGTGATTGATTGCTTCTCTTATTCTTGCTCTCTCCCTCGCTTTCACTCTCCACTCACCCTCTGTCTTTTTCTCTGCTTCTCTTTCCTTTCACCTCCCTCTCCTCTTTCCCTTCACCTCCCTCTCCTCTTTCCCTTCACCTCCCTCCCCTTTTCCCCTCACCTTCCTCTCCTCTTTCCTTTCACCTACCTCTCCCTTCAACTCCCTCGCTCTCTCTCTCTCTCTCTCTTTCTACTGGTGTGCTGTGGGGAAATTAATGGGCCTCCTGTTTGCTGCATCTGCATCTCACTCTGTCAAACTCCACAGTACAGCTTGTGTGTGTGTTTGGCCAGGTCATTCAGGGCTCTGTGTGTGGGCTTGGAGCAGGCTGATAAGCTGTTTACTAAAACTAGCAATTAAAAGTTGATCAAGCTGTCAACTCAAATGAAATGAAATGGAACTGAAAAGTAATTAAAAGGATAGCGTGCAAACAACTTTCTTTTAGCTCCCCATTACCAATGCACATCATTTAATTAGTTTAGCTGTTCACACACTAACTCATAGAGTCAGCTTACACGTATACAGTAGCCACACGCACACACCTTTGCACAGGACATTTTTAGTTGAGCAGGTACAGTGCATTTGGAAAGTGTTCTGACCCCTTGACTTTTCCACATTTTGTTACATTACGGCCTTATTCTAAAATTACATAAGTACTTTTTTCCTCATCAATCGACACAAAATACCCCATAATGACAAAACGAAAACAGGTTTTCAGATTTTTCTTTGCACATGTATTAAAAAGAAAAAAACAATACCTTCTTTACATACAGTTGAAGTGGGAAGTTTACATACACTTAGGTGGAGTCATTAAAACTCGTTTTTCAACCACTCCACAAATTTCTGGTTAACAAACTATAGCTTTGCCAAGTCGGTTAGGACATCTACTTTGTGCATGACACAAGTAATTTTTCCATCGATTGTTTATAGACCGATTATTTCACTTATAATTCACTGTATCACAATTCCAGTGGGTCAGAAGTTTACGTACACTAAGTTGACTGTGCCTTTAAACTGCTTGGAAAATTCCAGAAAATGATGTCATGGCTTTAGAAGCTTCTGATAGGCTAATTGACACCATTTGAATCAATTGGAGGTGTACCTGTGGATGTATTTCAACTACCTTCAAACTCTTTGCTTGACATCATGGGAAAATCAAAAGAAATCAGCCAAGACCTCAGAAAATAAATTGTAGACCTCCACAAGTCTGGTTCATCCTTGAGAGCAATTTCCAAATGCCTGAAGGTACCACAGAGAGATTAAAGTAGATGTCACGTGTCAAAATTTTGATTGATGACCCTATGTGAACCTATGTGAACTCTATGTGAACCCTATGTAGTGATGACGTGTGCATGTCTTCTGGTCAGGCAAGCCTGGTTAGGTGGGGGCTATGGGTTGAGTAAGGGTCCATTTGACAGGCCGTTAATGATTGATGACCCAAGCCTGATTTATGACCCTATGTAATGATTTATGACCCTATGTCATGTAGAAGGGTGCATGCCCAGGGGGGTTGTTGGGGTTGAGTAAGTGACCATGTGTCAGGTCAACCTGTTACTGTTTCTCACGGTTTGGGGTGGTTAATGCCCCTTATAAAGCGCCTGAACAATACCTGTTTAAGACTGTACAT
The DNA here is from genome assembly GCF_002021735.2 of Oncorhynchus kisutch. Lineage (NCBI taxonomy): Eukaryota > Metazoa > Chordata > Actinopteri > Salmoniformes > Salmonidae > Oncorhynchus > Oncorhynchus kisutch. Next base: position 11,375,147 of record NC_034175.2, on the reverse strand, counting down.
GATAACCCCCCTGAATATTAAACAAAAATGACACCTATGCCAATTTTAGGGATGTTATGCTCGGCTTGTCATGAACCCAGTGACCAAAGCCTTGAAGAAGTTCTGTGTGAAGCTCCAGAATGTTTTAAAGGATTTTTGGGTACGAGTGAGGGCCACATGTCTTACATATTCCACCCGGAGGATTCTACGGTAAAGATATTCACAGACCGTGGACCCAAACCCCTTTATCCTGCAAAACCTGGGAGTTTTCCCCCGGCTCTGGGGATGAGAGAATGGCTAAACATCAGGCTGGCTCTTTGTAAAATTGAACAGGTCCTGAGTGGTACAAATGTGCCAGGATATGCGTTGGAAGAACAGGTCTGCGGCCGCAGTGATCTCAAGGCTCTAAGAATTGCTTCAATGGACTATAGCCCTGACAACAAAGTGACAATTTTAGCCTGTGACCTTTATGATAAGGCTAATGCTACAAAGTCTGTCAATTCTCCTGTAGCTTCCAGAGCACGCAAACATGTAAACTTTTTTATTCCTGTGTTTAGTTTTAAATGGGTGGATTATCCAATTTTCATAACACTTATGAATAAGCTGGACATTCTCTTCCAAAATGGGGAACAGTTAAAGCGCTGGGCGAGGCTTTCCTTGAGACAGAGTCAAGACCAAAAGGCCCGACGGAGGATCTACCCCTGGAGTGAAAACTTACCAAGTGTTGATGGACCTAGCAAGAGAGCCTTGCCTTTTGAGGGCGAACTCGACACGGACAATGGCGGTTGGTTGCATAAGCTCCCAGGATCTGTAAGAAAGGCATCGTAAAATACCTTAAGAATGTAAGGATATAAAATGTATGTACTAAATATTTTGAATGAAATAAATGGTTTTAAAATCAGAATCTCACCACGTTATGAACTCTCGCGTTTGTTCACTCTTAGCGCAGTCTGTCCCTGAGAAAAAACTTGCGGAAAAAGCCATGTGCGCGCGTATGTGCGTGAGGGAGTTTTCTGTAGTGGCTGTGTGTGTGTGTGTGTGTGTGTGTGTTTCAAAAACAGAAAAAGGGGGGCGGGTTGTTTGTTAAAAAAATACCCTTGCAGTCGTTTGAAACCAAGGTTTACACTAGCCTGCAAAACAGATGCCTACCCCCCAACAATAATATTGTGTCTTACGACTCCTAATCTTAAAGGCCTTTCATAAAACTATTTTTTAGGTGGGCTAAAAAGTCATTCATCCCAGCGATGTCGAGACCAACCCACCCCCTGCATCTAGGTGCTAGCACCCCGGAGATTTTAGAAGATCCAAAAGGATCCTAATGTTTAGACACACCCAATACCATGTGTTTGAAATGTGTCAAATATACCATGGGCGGGGGTATAGCCCGAAAAAAACGACAAACCCCAAATGCTATGTAAAAATCATTCAGGGGTTTTTCTCTAGGTCGTAGGGTACAAAAGCGCTAGAAACCATGGGCAATGTTAGCAGCGTTTTAGTTCCGATGCAAACAGCACCTCCAGAAACTCCAAGAATCGTTATCGGACTGAAGCGTTAAAAAAGATAATCGGGGAAAACAGTCTAATGGATCTATCGCAAGGTGAGTTCTTGAAATAAATCTTTATTAGATTTGGTTGTTGTGGGGAATTGTTTGAAAAGCGTGGGATGTTATAGAAATATTAAACAATCATTAGGATCAGTATGCTTACCGTATAACAAGGCAATATTAGCTAAAGTGATTATAGCTTTAATATTGTCGAATGTTTTATAGATTCTGAAGCATTCACGCAGATACTCCGAGGTATAACTGAGCTCGAACCATCCAATGGGGCTCCGGAACAAAGTGCAGACAAACAAACGCCTACCCTGAATTGTAAACGTAAGTAAGCTCCAAGAATTCCATACATAAAAATATTTATACCTTAAAAACAAAAAGTGTGGGCATCTTATATTAAAAGTTATTTTATATGTTTACAGAGGACCTAAAGCCTAGAAGGTTAAACGAGGCCCTATGGAGCCTGAACGGTTTCTGCGAAGCATATGACTACGAGACAATTCTGCCCTACTCCCAGGATGTATTTACACAAAAGCAGCGAACAGAGACTTTAAACGGCAGGTCAACTCCCCTTGGCCAGGACAACGTTGTCCCCCATATTTCTAAACACCAAAGGATAATTAGTGCTCAGATCCACAGTTCCGCTTCACCCGAACAATTCTACTTGGCCGATATTCACGAGACGTCGTTCCAAGGACAAGGTATGAATCAATTATATATTATTATTTATATATATTATTATTTTAATATTTATATATTTTTTTTATGCCGGAATATGTTAAAACAAGGCCTAATGCTGTTTTTTTTTTTTTTTTGTTTTTTTCAGGCTCACCATCTACCGAACCTGCAGATGCTGTAATACAGGTTGAACAAAGACATCAGCCCCTGGTTTCAGAGCTTCTTCAGAACAGCCCTCGTCAAAAAAAGCCGAGGTATTTAATTAATGTATTGTTAATATATAGGCTTATATCTGAAATGTATTTGGCATTTTTAACATATTTTAGGGTTAATAACCTATTTTTGTATGTATTATTTTTATTTCAGACTCCTCACCGGCTTATAAAGACAACGCACAAACATCGGAGGATGCCCAGACAAGCATCCCCGAGGAGGCTCCAAAGACACCAGTCAAGAAAACAGCGAAACCTGATGATTTCAAAGATTTAAATGACATTTCTGAGGTAGACGATTTGATGTTCTGTGAAGCTGCCAACCTTCTTGAATCGGCCAATTCTGTGGGGGAAACAGCAGATTCTGAAATAGACCAAGAACGTTTTTTCAAAGCGTTTACCCTGGGTTTAAAATCACGAAAGGCTCTACTCCAGAGGCGCATGTGTATTCTACTCGAGCATCAATACAATCAGGATGTGTCATTCTGGCGTAGCGAGCTACCCCGTATGTTAAAAAACATTAGGGCTAAAACAAGCAAATACCGCCGTTAAAAAACACACATGTAAACACACACACACACACATCCTTAATTAGACAGATGGCGCCCCCTATAGACCAAAGTGAGACAATTGAAACCCTCTTAGCCATGATCCCTACAGAGCTCCAAGATATAGTTAACCATATGAATGATTCGGGGGTAATTGACATAATGACAATAGATGAAAATCTATTATCACAGATTCCCTCCGAACTCATAGACATTATTACACGTATGAATGAGTCAGGGCCTTCCGAGGAAAACATGTTAACACAGATTCCCGAAACCATCATATCTCTAATTACCCAGCTTAACGCGAGCCCTAGGTTTAATTCGGCCCCACAGACACCTCTAAGACAGCCTTTAACAACATTGTCCGAAGAGTCTGAAAGTCAATATGATGTTTTTGAACAGTTGGACAATTGCCTAGCAAATCTGGAGGGGGGAGGTCTTGATCGAAGTGTACATGTTTTGCGTCGAAATAAATTCAGCAATATTGAGGTTCGCCAGTTTTTCAATTTCGCATGGGGGGGTCAGATTCGGGAATATGCTGTGTTTTACGTAATGCTTATGGACACTTTGAATGAACTGTTAGCTAGGATTAGAGATTATAGCGAACCTAGGGATCTCTTACAGTTGGAAATTTGTGGAGACAGTCTACAGAGCAAGGTATCGCTTATTTTACAGAATGGTGAAGCAGAGCTTGAACAATTTGTTAAACTGCTAGAACGCCTTGTTCAGTCAAATTTAAACGTGCTAGCAGATAGGACCCTCGAACTTGTAGTACAATTAGTACGACAACCACAAGGGGGCGGGGGTCAGAGACGAAAGCTCGAGAGTTTAATGCAGTCCGAAATCATAAGCAATAAAAGGGCCTATCTCATAAACGTTCACAATCCAGGTAATAAGCTATGTTTTGCCATAGGTTTGGCCCACTTACTCAGCCCAGGATGTACTGATCAAGCCGCGTTACAAAAAGCTCGAGAGCTACAAACTGCGGTGGGTCTCGGTATACAGGATGCTGTGGCTTTCTCAGACATAGTCAAATTTGAAAACTTTCTGAACATCAAGATTGTGGTTTTGTACCACAGTAGGGCTAATGACGCTCTCCTCAAGTTCCAAAATATACCCGAACCACATCCTAAGACTATGTACTTTTATGTGCAAAATGAGCATTACTATGCCGTAACTAACATCACAGCCTTTTTAGGCGCTCCATATGTCTGTCCAGCCTGTCATACCGGCTACACACGCATGGGGGGGCACTCGTGCCGTTACAACTGTTCAGTATGTCTGGATAAACATTGCCCTATGCAACCGCTAAACTTGACCCCCTGTGCGGATTGTCACCGCACATGTCGTTCGGCCTACTGTTACGAAAAACACAAAACTGAAACATGGCATCCCAAGGCATGTAAATCTGTAAGCAGTTGTGACATTAACAAGAAATGTCCAAAATGTCATTGCAATTACAACCTTAAAATAGATAGCCCTAAACCTCATGTTTGTGGAATTATACACTGCCCAATCTGTAAAGGTCCTTTGAAAAGCAGAGACGCGGAAGCGGTTCAAGAAGTAACACATGAGTGTTACATTCAGCCCTTGGCTGAAGATGAACATACAGAGAAATATGTGTTTTATGATTTTGAGACAAATCAGCAATCAGGGGTTCATTTGCCTATTTTTGTGTCAACCATGACTTTCAAGGGTGAAAAATGGTCGGCCGAGGGACCCGATTGTGCCCGACTCTTTCTAAAACATTTTAGAAAAGCCCAGTACAGAAACTTCACGTTTATAGCTCACAATGCTAGGGCCTATGACGCCTATCTGCTTCTGAACCCTTTGATACAGCAAGGCGTGGCCCCCAGTGTCATAGCTCAAGGGAGTAAAATATTATGCTTTGTTGACCCCGCCTTCAAACAGAGATACATTGACAGCTTAAGCTTCTTACCCATGAGATTGGCTCAAATGCCAGAGGCCTTGGGTTTTGAAAACTCTGTCAAAGGCTATTTCCCTCATTTCTTCACATCTGAGGAGAATCTACATTATATAGGATCTTATCCAGCCCCCGAAATGTACGGGTGTGATCAAATGTCTCCCAAAGAGCGTGAGAGATTCATGACATGGTACGAGACCGTAAGACATGGCACTTTTGATTTCCATAAAGAGATGGAATCATACTGTGACAATGACGTTGTTATACTTCGTGAAGGATGCCTCAGATTCAGAGAAGAGGTAATCAAAGATGCGGGCATTGACCCCTGGAGCTGTACAACTATTGCATCAGCGTGCATGAAAACCTATCGTACACACTATCTAACTCCTGAATCTATAGCTATCCCATCGCCAGACAACTACCGACGCCAATTCAAGGCCTACTCTAGTGGTTCCATTCAATGGTTGGAGTACTTGGCCCAGGATAAAGATATTTTTATCCAACATGCTTTGAATCGGGGGGAGAAGGCTTTTGGGCCTTACCATGTAGATGGATACACACAGATTGACGGGGTTGAGACAGTGTATGAGTACAACGGTTGTTTCTTCCACGGTTGTAAATTATGCTTTGTCCCCCAGACCTTGTGTGTCCTAACCCAAAAGACTTTTGGGGAAATGTACCAAGAGTTTCAAGACAAACTGAATTCTTTAAAGGCTACTTACGGGTTAAAAGTTGTGGTTTTGTGGGAGCACGAATGGACAGCCCTCAAAAAGGCAGATCCTAGTGTTAAGGCCTTCCTTACCCATTATGACCCTCCAGAGCCCCTGGAACCGCGACAGGCCTTGTTTGGAGGCCGGACCAATGCTTTGACATTGCGTTATGTAGCTCAACCCGACGAGACAATAGGCTATGTAGATTTTACATCCCTATATCCTCATGTAATGAGTTCCTCATTCTATCCTATAGGGCATCCTGAAATTATTCACAGCGACTTTGACGAACCCCAAAATTATTTTGGTTTAATCAAAGCGACTGTCTACCCTCCTAGGGGGCTGTTTATACCTGTGTTGCCTTACAAGGGTCCTAAAGGAAAACTTTTCTTTCCCCTTTGTCGCACATGCTGTGAAAACCACAACCAGGAAAACCCCTGTGATCACACAGATCAAGAAAGAGCCCTGACCGGTGTATGGGTCACTGTAGAATTCTCTAAGGCTTTAGAGAAGGGGTATCGTGTGGCCAAAATCTTTGAAGTGTGGAACTTTTCCAGGAAATCAGACACACTTTTTAAAGAGTACATCAAAACCTTCTTGAGATGCAAGCAGATGGCTTCAGGCTATCCTGCATCGGTCACAGATCAAGAAAGTAAAGACCAGTACATTCAAGACTACCATGACAGAGAAGGCATACTTCTTGACCCTGACAGAATAGAGGTCAACAAAACCAAAAGAAATGTGTCGAAATTGTACTTGAACTCCCTTTGGGGGAAATTAGCGCAGAGATGCAATATGCTAACAACTTCGATCATTAAAGACCCCGAAGAATTTTTGGAATTAGTTTTTTCGGACCAATACGAAATTTCACATTTTTCCTTCTTGAGTCAAGACATTGCCTTGGTGCAATGGAGGCGCCACCAAAAGTGGGTTCTACCCCCGGGTAATGTAAATGTGTTTCTTGCAGCATTTACCACAGCCTATGGCCGCCTTGAACTGTACACCCTCATGGAACAGCTTCAGAGGCGGGTTCTTTACCACGACACAGACTCTGTGGTCTATGTAAGCAAACCGGGGGATTGGACCCCCCCACTTAGCAACTATCTTGGGGGTTTAACGAGTGAACTCGAAGAGGGTGACCATATTACAGAATGGTCCTCATGTGGTCCAAAAAGCTATGCTTTTAGGACTAAAGCCAATCACGTGGTGTTGAAAGCCAAAGGCGTGACTCAAAACTATGAAAATGCACCGCGTGTAAACTTGGAATCAATCACGCGCTTGGTCGAGGGGTTCGTAAAGGACAAGAATAGTGACTTGGAGATTTTGAGCTCCTACAACAAAATAGTGAGGGATAAAAAGGGGTTCCATCTAAGAAACGCACCACTCACTAAAAGATTCAGGGTAGTCTATGACAAGAGACAGCTATTGCCTGACGGTACCACATTGCCCTTTGGCTACTGACTTATGCTACAAGCCCCAGTGTGTCTTAAAGCTTAAGATATTATGACTGCTGTCGAGGGTTTTGACCCCCGTCTACAATTGCCTTTTTCAGCATTAATTGCAGGCCCTTCAAACAGTGGTAAAACTTTTTTTGTAAAAAGTATTTTAGAGAAATCTGAACATGTGTTATCTCAAAAGCCTGACAATATTGTATGGTGTTATTCATGTTACCAACCTCTGTATGATGAATTATTGAAGACAATAAAAATCAAGTTTGTTGAAGGAATACCCGATTCTCTGTCTGATGATGAACTTCTCCCCCCACATGTAAATAATCTGCTGGTTTTGGACGATATGCTATTTGCTGGTAGCGAACACCCTGAAATTGCACGAGCTTTTACCCAATATACTCATCATAGAAACCTGTCCGTGCTTTACTTGGTCCAGAATGTGTTTCACCAAGGTAAAAATAGTCGGACCATTAGCTTGAATGCCAACTACATGGTATTGTTTAAAAATCCTAGAGACAAACTGCAAATTAGCACTCTAGCTCAGCAGATGTACCCTGGACGGAAATCATACTTTATGGAGAGCTATGAGGACGCTACCAAAGAGCCATTTTCTTATTTAATCGTGGATTTAAAAGCAAATACTCCAGAACACCTTAGGCTACGTACAGGGCTGTTTCCGGGGGAGAGGCCTGCTGCATACCTTCCTAAAAAGTAAACGCTATGTCTCTGCGTTTAAAAAGAAACCTCCCCCTCTTGAGAAGGCTAGTGGGTTCTACAGCTAAAGAACGGAAGGCCATCTTGGGTCGCTGTTCTTCAGATCTCATATTAGCCCTATGTGAGATTGCTTTGAATCTTCTCAAAGGACGCATTCCACTCACCCTGAACCAATTGAAAAAATTAAGGAGACAAAAGACAGCGATCAAACTCTTTGCCAATAAAAGGGCCAGTCTTCAAAAGAAAAGACATAGTATACAACAGTCTGGGGGTTTTCTTCTACCTTTACTCAGTATAGCCGTGCCCTTCATCACCAGCCTTATTGCGGCCAGACGTGGGGGTTGAACACGTGGTGTGATGGCCACTAAAATGTACTTGGTGCCTCAACAAGAGTTGGATAGACTTAAAAAACAAATGCAGGGTCCTGAAGATTTCAGACAAACAGCGGAAAATGATTTGGATACGGCCATGAAGGATGTTTTGAACCGAAAAGGATTGAACCCCTATGATAAGATTCAAAAATACACAAACCTAATGCAAAGGTATTTGACTCGGGTAAAGCAAGGGGAGAGAGAGACTAACCATTTAACCCTTTCCCTACCGGACCCTTTAACAGATGTCGAACCTAACGATAGCCATGCCCCTGTAAGGCCTGTACCGTCGATCTTACCTAGTGGAGATAATATGTCGGGTGAAGCTCAAATGCCATTTGAAGATAAAGTTATGCATGACCTACTGACACATGTGCCTTTACGTAACAGGAAGAATGTTAAATACATTATGAACAAGATAAAAGACTCAAAGGGGATAGCTGCTTGGAACGACTCTGGAGAGTTTATCCTTCAGGGCTCTGTGGTTAGGGGGTCCCATATGCAGGACTTGCTTAAAAGTACCACGGCTGCCCACAAGGTTGCTGATGACCGAAGGCCTCCCGGCTGGCGTCAGTTTCTTAAGGCCCTGGCAATCCTCAACATCCCCCTCTCCGGTGTACCCAACCATAAGCTTCGTCAACAGATTCAAGCTTTAAAACAAAAGCCTTCAACGAGATACAGCACCCCTAAAGATGCCCCAACGACACCGTCCCCCTATGAAAGCGATGATGCTAACTCATTTACTCCCATGAACGTCTCAGGACCTTTTCCTAAACCCGATCTCTCGGCGTGGTTAGACTTTTGAAAATGACTTTTGAATGACTATGATTAAATTCAATAAATTTTTTATTTGAAAAATAAGCAAGTTAACATTTGTGGCATTCTTGAAACATATGACGTGAGCATACGCCTTGATTACGCGTTCTTAAAGGACACACATTTGAACACTTTTGATATTTTCTAACAAAACAAGATACAAGGTTATCATTACTTCTTAAATCATCCTTATAAAGAGACATAACATCTTCAAAAGAAACTCCCCGGGCTCTTTGGCACAGGTAAAATACACAGTGGTGACCGCATGTAGTGGAAAGGTTATCTTGCACTTGTTTGATGTTGTAGTAGATCTTTGTACCGTTTAGGGTCAAAAAATCTTTAATAGATTTAGGGAAATGTGAAAAACCGGGGGGAAAGCCATAGGAATCAAAAAAAGTTGAGATTTTTCGTCCACCTTCCTGTTCTAATGTCATAGCTAGCCAATGTTCACCAGGCATGTGTTTAGGATGGGTATTGACAATAAACATTGCAGGCCTCTCAGGCCATATCTCAATAGGTAATTCATCACAAGCCAACACTCCACAAAATTGTTTTCCAATCAAGCGGCTCATGAGCCCGTCCAACTCTTGGGTATTCATGTCTTTGTTCAAAGGTCCTTAATAATAATCCACTAAGACCTGTCTTCGGGCATTCACTTCCAAGATTGAATCAGAGCATGCGTAAACAATCATGCTAACTGTACAGGCTAAAGGTGTACGGAAACGCATTTCCAGCCTGAGGTTACCTTGGGACACCACAGACAGATTTCCTGAGGTGTCATCATCAGGTGATAAATTGAAAGCATACAATGTGTAACCCTCTGCAAAATCATTTCTGTCAATAGGTAAAGAGAGATCTTTTAGATGTCGCCCTGTAGCCAGGAATAGATTGTAAAATTCTCGCACAGATATGTTGTTATTAAATTGTGGTTGGAAAGCCTTCGCCGGAACCTGACGTCCGTCCTGACAGAGCGCTACATACTCTGCATTGAAGTGCTGAAAATTAAAGGGGTTTTTATCTAAACTGCCCGTATTAGAGGCGTGATCAACCAGACCTATAACCACATATCTAGGTAAAGGGCCTAGAAATAGGTTTTCTTGACTGCAGATTCTACTGCCCACAGGTATGCTAAAGGTTTTCATGGTAATTCTTTGGAGAGGGTAAAGGGCATTTCCTTTCATCAAAGCATGTGAGTGACCCAGGCGCACGGCCGGAGATACAGATACTTTTTTAATAAAAAGGGTTGCCCCCAACACTTTCAAACTAAAATCCCCGTCTTGGGGAGACATCAGGCAAAAATCATCCTTGGCCCTGGTTAATTTTAATCTTAAATCAACCGAATTTAAGAGTAACCGTTCTTGAAAGAAAATGTCAGAGTGTATAGGGCCTAGCAAATGAAACTCTCGAGATTCGGCGCAGTAGCGAGCTCGTGCCGCTAGTCCTTTGTTTGCACCGGTGGAAGGGTCTGTCGATTCCATAGAGGCTCCTGCAGTATCCTTGCTAAACAGCCCGGCGCTAAATTGGGTTTTGAGAGTGTCTTCGGAGTAGTTTAGTAAACACTCCATGATGGCTCTATAAGGGTATGTAGCGCTGCTTTGACTGATTAGGCGTTCACCCAAAGTCACATCAACTTGGGAGAAAATGGTGGCCAAGGGGTAATTAATGAGACTCACTTTGGCATCGTCTGCAATATTAGACCCATCTCTTTTGGTCACTTTTAGACGTAAATGCACCAAGGTGTTGTTGAGGTCCAGATAGTTGTCACCATGGCCTGGTATGAAAAATTCGATAGGCCCGTTATCGGTAATAGCAGAGAGAGGGGCTATCTCCACATAACTGGATCTATCTATTGAATGCTGCGTTAACGGTGCCGTGAAAAGATCAAGTTCTGTCTTTATAGCTTCAGAGGACATTCGATGTAAAAGAGCCATGTCACTTATTCTTTTAGAAAATACTTCCTAGTATTCTTTTAGCCTGTTTTGGTACAGACCTCCTCACTTTACCCCGTCTTTGACTTACTGAGGTTCTTTTAACAGTTAACCGCCGCTTTTTAGGTGCCGGCCTACGCCTTAAACCAGGGGGTCTCTTTTTTGGCCTTCGAGACAATATCATAAGCCCCGAGCCTTCTTGATGCTCCACCTCTGGTGACGCCCTTCGGGTCATAGCATTGGCTACAACCTCACTTACTATATTTTTAGCCGCTGATTTTAAATGTGGTTTGGCTATGCTGAAGCCTCTCTTCATAAACGGTAAAACCATCCTGAAGAGGTTACGGAATATACCTCCTATCCCCGAACCATACATTGTCGGCGCTCCATGATATCCTGGTAGTCCATTACCCACTTGATCCACATAGTATGAAACATAACGGTTAGGGTCGAGCTGGTGGTGCTCCATAACACTTTTATTTGTATTATGTTTATAAATATAATACAGCTATTATATATGTAGAGAGGTTTTGGTGGGTCTAAAGTGGAGTTTTACAATCGTTTTACCATAAGTAAATTCAATGTTTTCGTTCTGATCCGTTTTAAGCTCAACCAGAATGTTTTCAATATAGTTCTTGCTGACATGTACGTAGTGCGGCTTGTCATAATTGACAGTGACGATGTCCCCATCCTTGCCGTCTATATGAACTGTTCGCAGGAGGGGCACACAGCTGTCTCCGACCCTTTGATAGGTTATGATGTCGGTATAGACAAATATGTTGTAAAAGCCTGCATGTATATCCGCAGGGAATGGGAATAATTTATCGTTCACATACGTCCATTTATTGGGACCCATCCCCAACATGTAGGATAAATTACCGCTGGTCTTTATACCTCCGTTAGCAGGCCCTGAGATTTGTATCCTTTTATGGATTGGATTGTAGAATAGGAATATTTCCATCTTGTTCAGGGTTAGGTGTTCATTCAACTCTGAGACGATCCTGTCGACGGTTCTATAGAAACCTTTTTTAAGCTTAATAAGTATCGCAGGTTCCGAGAACCTTTTGCAATAAAAATCACGGTCCTTAGCTTTGATATTATACCAACTATGGGGGTATGTAATCTCGCTGAGACCTACTTCCCAAGCCTCTGATAACTCTATAGGCTTTGGAAAATTGGTTGTATACTTCGAACTCTGATTATTACGATATATCTGTGCCGACGCATTACTGGGGAGAGTCAGGTAGAAGCCGCTGTGTTCCATGATGCCCAACTGTGTACACGCGAATGATGCGCTAGTTATCATGACTAGGGGTTTAAATTAAGCCCCGTTGCCTCCACCACATCCTGCTCCAATACCCAACTGTTGAACTTTTGAGGCCAGTTTTTCCAGCGGACCAGTAACCATTTTTTACCCTTTTCTCTCTTCTGATCTAGAATCTCCTCCACGTGAAAGACTTTGTCTTTACCCAACTGGACCTTCTGTAATTCCTTCTCATAAAAAGATCCCTCTATAAGATCCCCGTCATAATCTTTTAATTTGTAGACCGGCGGAATGCGTGGCAGACATTCGGTAACGGTAAACAACTCCGAGCTAAAGCCTTGTTCGTATTTTTTGTCGAAAACACCCCTCAACTTTGATATACGCACCAAGTCACCCACTAGGAATTTAAAAGTCATTTTTTTCTTACGGCGAAGTGGGAACAAACCATACATATTTTTAAAGACTTGAAAAGAGTTTTCCGAAGAGACCTCCGAGGGCTTCATACGTATAGTCTTATGGTAGCTGTGGTTGTACCCGTTTACTACATCCTGAACTATGTCTGTATATCGGTTGGTGTTGTGAGCTGTAAAATAGCGCCACATCCGCTCTTTCAAAGTCCTATTAAAGCGTTCCACAACCGAAGCTTTCAAATCAGAGCCTGTAGCAAAATGTACTATATTATACTTATTCATTAGCTTCTGAAATGTTTTATTAAAAAATTCTTTTCCGCCATCCGTCTGCACTTTCTTGGGTGCGCCTCCTGCCTTCAAGATCGATTCAAAGGCCCTGGTCACCTCTGCCCCGCTCTTATTTTTAACACCCTTACATAGGCTAATTTAGAGAAAATATCTATAACCGTTAGCATGTAGCGATTTCCATCATTTTTATCGGCAAGGGACTGCATGTCACATAGATCCGCCTGAAATTGGGATAATGGATGCGTAGAAAAAACTATATTTCTTGGAAAATGTTTTCTTACAGGTTTATGTAGAGTGTAGGCATCTTGCTCTGATAACCATTCATTCACTTTAGCATCGCTTAACAGACTACCTGTTTCTTCGACTATAGCTCTCTGTAAACGCTCTTTACCCCCATAAGACCCGGGGTTAGAGGGATTATAATATATGTTTTTCAACAGCTGCTCAGCCATCCTTCTTGCCTCTCTGAGGTACAATAACTGTAATGAGCCACTTTCATATAACGACAACATTTCAGTTTGTGAATTTTTATTTTAAGAATGCAACAATTATTACGTATACAGACAATTCAGGATTTGTTGCAAGATACAAGTCCCCGTTTTCTCAACAATCACAGCATGCAACACCCTGTATATATTGTTTAGATTTACAGGTTTGTTTCGCTGAATTTTAAAAACACACACGTCTGATATATAAGTATATAAACAACAAATATGATACACATTCACATTAAAGGGTGGTTCAAACAAATAATGTAAAATCTTAGCCAAAGTTATTTCTAGTTCTTCAGAATCCTCAACAAGCCTTGATACCATATGTGACCATTGTAAACTCTCGCCCGTATGTCGGACATGTTTCATGATTTGCTCCATTTTTAACACACGCTCTACAATAACCCCTGTATTGTGGGTTGTGTAGAACTTTACATTGTTCACTTTATTTTCAATAATCTGATGCATAACATTTGTAAGGTCTCTCAAAAGAAAAAATGTATTTATTCGCTCAAACATCGTAGACACATAGTTACCCATAGCTCTAAATAAACAAAATGTCACTCGGTCTCTTGGGATTTATTGAGCCAGAAAAGCATCACATCAGCCACCACAGCTTCCCTGTATTTGTTGTCGTCCACCAGGGTGTGTCGGATTTCTTTGAGTTCTCATGGATGAAGATGGCCTCCTTCAGTTCATGTAGGAAGGCTTCGGTTACCCCGTAAACTCTAGGGATAGACGGCGCAATACCCATAGACTCCAGGGCGATGACCAGCGCTGGTATAAAACGGCAGGACCACAGTCTTTTCACCAGCTCCTCAAAATGATTGAAAAAGTAGTATCTAGGAGGGTCGTAGAGGCAAGGATGACGACGCTGGCTGGGATGATTGATCTCACAGCCGATGCATTTTTCTCGTATATATTCGCCAATTCACCACGTTAAAAGTGTAGCTACAGAGGCCTTGATTGTATCCACAAAAATAGTACTGGCCACCCCATCAAACACATCCTCAGGCTGGGTAAATGTCGGGGGGTGTCACGGGTCTTGCCAGGGGTGCGTAGAGTGTAGGGCTTCGTGGCATAGAGTCTTTAGTGTCGGGGCCCCCATGACGTAGTGGCTTCCTCGTAGATGGTCTGGAGATCCATGGTGTATGCTGAAATGAAGAACTGGCTGCTTTTTTTCTTTTTATTGTAGAACAAGGCCATGGGTATCTGGGGGGGTGGCGGGGTTAAAGCATCCGCTTACTTAGTTTTCTTCTGACGCTGTATCTTCTTGAGGCTCTTTTGCATCGTAATCTTTACGATTCGTATATATTATGCACTTCTTTAAATGAACAAGGGCTCTGACGCTGTTGGCTCTGTACAAAGAGAGCATCCAACGGTTGCAACATTTTCAATTCCAGTACATCCAACTCTTAAAAGGAATAAGCAGACGCAGTCGGGTATCCCCAGTCAGGCCACCACCCCTAAGGTTGTGGTTTCGGATTGCCTCGGTGCCGATATAGAACTCCACGCTGCCGCACGGTCGGCCATTCTTTCTTTGTATTTTCACCCGTGAAATATTTGTCCTGAGGAGTCAGGGGTACCTTCCCAACGGGTCTCGTGGCCCGTGAACACACTATACCCCTTGGTGATAAGGCTCAGTTCAGGACACACAACCTTGCGAAAAAACCGACCAGTCTTCAACACCATATTCCAAGCCTACAGTCTGGTCTGTATATTCTTCTCCTTCATCTACCGTATAGAGGGTCACTCTACAGGCCAGGTAATCAAACCGATACCCCCACTGCTGGCCATTAGACATCAACACTTGATCTGTCAGAGCATTTGCTGGCGGTATTTGGGTTCTATACACATTTAAAAAACGTTTTTTTGGCGCATCATATATTGCTGGTTGATACTTTGCCCTTGCTCTATGGGCAACCCGAAGGCCTGTTTCAGTTGTTACCGTCATCACTGCTTTGGTACCGATCCCAAATTCCATGGTTATTCTTAAGATCTTGTGCACTCTTAACAGGAATTGTTCAGCGGGCTTTATAAGGGGCCTTAACCAACCCAAACCGTGAGAAACAGTAACAGGTTGACCTGACACATGGTCACTTACTCAACCCCACCAACCCCCCTGGGCATGCACCCTTCTACATGACATAGGGTCATAAATCATTACATAGGGTCATAATCAGGCTTGGGTCATCAATCATTAACGGCCTGTCAAATGGACCCTTACTCAACCCATAGCCCCCACCTAACCAGGCTTGCCTGACCAGAAGACATGCACACGTCATCACTACATAGGGTTCACATAGAGTTCACATAGGTTCACATAGGGTCATCAATCAACATTTTGACACGTGACATCTACTTTAATCTCTCTTACC
>NC_034175.2:11343053-11359330 GCF_002021735.2 Oncorhynchus kisutch | reverse complement strand
AATTCAATAAATTTTTTATTTGAAAAATAAGCAAGTTAACATTTGTGGCATTCTTGAAACATATGACGTGAGCATACGCCTTGATTACGCGTTCTTAAAGGACACACATTTGAACACTTTTGATATTTTCTAACAAAACAAGATACAAGGTTATCATTACTTCTTAAATCATCCTTATAAAGAGACATAACATCTTCAAAAGAAACTCCCCGGGCTCTTTGGCACAGGTAAAATACACAGTGGTGACCGCATGTAGTGGAAAGGTTATCTTGCACTTGTTTGATGTTGTAGTAGATCTTTGTACCGTTTAGGGTCAAAAAATCTTTAATAGATTTAGGGAAATGTGAAAAACCGGGGGGAAAGCCATAGGAATCAAAAAAAGTTGAGATTTTTCGTCCACCTTCCTGTTCTAATGTCATAGCTAGCCAATGTTCACCAGGCATGTGTTTAGGATGGGTATTGACAATAAACATTGCAGGCCTCTCAGGCCATATCTCAATAGGTAATTCATCACAAGCCAACACTCCACAAAATTGTTTTCCAATCAAGCGGCTCATGAGCCCGTCCAACTCTTGGGTATTCATGTCTTTGTTCAAAGGTCCTTAATAATAATCCACTAAGACCTGTCTTCGGGCATTCACTTCCAAGATTGAATCAGAGCATGCGTAAACAATCATGCTAACTGTACAGGCTAAAGGTGTACGGAAACGCATTTCCAGCCTGAGGTTACCTTGGGACACCACAGACAGATTTCCTGAGGTGTCATCATCAGGTGATAAATTGAAAGCATACAATGTGTAACCCTCTGCAAAATCATTTCTGTCAATAGGTAAAGAGAGATCTTTTAGATGTCGCCCTGTAGCCAGGAATAGATTGTAAAATTCTCGCACAGATATGTTGTTATTAAATTGTGGTTGGAAAGCCTTCGCCGGAACCTGACGTCCGTCCTGACAGAGCGCTACATACTCTGCATTGAAGTGCTGAAAATTAAAGGGGTTTTTATCTAAACTGCCCGTATTAGAGGCGTGATCAACCAGACCTATAACCACATATCTAGGTAAAGGGCCTAGAAATAGGTTTTCTTGACTGCAGATTCTACTGCCCACAGGTATGCTAAAGGTTTTCATGGTAATTCTTTGGAGAGGGTAAAGGGCATTTCCTTTCATCAAAGCATGTGAGTGACCCAGGCGCACGGCCGGAGATACAGATACTTTTTTAATAAAAAGGGTTGCCCCCAACACTTTCAAACTAAAATCCCCGTCTTGGGGAGACATCAGGCAAAAATCATCCTTGGCCCTGGTTAATTTTAATCTTAAATCAACCGAATTTAAGAGTAACCGTTCTTGAAAGAAAATGTCAGAGTGTATAGGGCCTAGCAAATGAAACTCTCGAGATTCGGCGCAGTAGCGAGCTCGTGCCGCTAGTCCTTTGTTTGCACCGGTGGAAGGGTCTGTCGATTCCATAGAGGCTCCTGCAGTATCCTTGCTAAACAGCCCGGCGCTAAATTGGGTTTTGAGAGTGTCTTCGGAGTAGTTTAGTAAACACTCCATGATGGCTCTATAAGGGTATGTAGCGCTGCTTTGACTGATTAGGCGTTCACCCAAAGTCACATCAACTTGGGAGAAAATGGTGGCCAAGGGGTAATTAATGAGACTCACTTTGGCATCGTCTGCAATATTAGACCCATCTCTTTTGGTCACTTTTAGACGTAAATGCACCAAGGTGTTGTTGAGGTCCAGATAGTTGTCACCATGGCCTGGTATGAAAAATTCGATAGGCCCGTTATCGGTAATAGCAGAGAGAGGGGCTATCTCCACATAACTGGATCTATCTATTGAATGCTGCGTTAACGGTGCCGTGAAAAGATCAAGTTCTGTCTTTATAGCTTCAGAGGACATTCGATGTAAAAGAGCCATGTCACTTATTCTTTTAGAAAATACTTCCTAGTATTCTTTTAGCCTGTTTTGGTACAGACCTCCTCACTTTACCCCGTCTTTGACTTACTGAGGTTCTTTTAACAGTTAACCGCCGCTTTTTAGGTGCCGGCCTACGCCTTAAACCAGGGGGTCTCTTTTTTGGCCTTCGAGACAATATCATAAGCCCCGAGCCTTCTTGATGCTCCACCTCTGGTGACGCCCTTCGGGTCATAGCATTGGCTACAACCTCACTTACTATATTTTTAGCCGCTGATTTTAAATGTGGTTTGGCTATGCTGAAGCCTCTCTTCATAAACGGTAAAACCATCCTGAAGAGGTTACGGAATATACCTCCTATCCCCGAACCATACATTGTCGGCGCTCCATGATATCCTGGTAGTCCATTACCCACTTGATCCACATAGTATGAAACATAACGGTTAGGGTCGAGCTGGTGGTGCTCCATAACACTTTTATTTGTATTATGTTTATAAATATAATACAGCTATTATATATGTAGAGAGGTTTTGGTGGGTCTAAAGTGGAGTTTTACAATCGTTTTACCATAAGTAAATTCAATGTTTTCGTTCTGATCCGTTTTAAGCTCAACCAGAATGTTTTCAATATAGTTCTTGCTGACATGTACGTAGTGCGGCTTGTCATAATTGACAGTGACGATGTCCCCATCCTTGCCGTCTATATGAACTGTTCGCAGGAGGGGCACACAGCTGTCTCCGACCCTTTGATAGGTTATGATGTCGGTATAGACAAATATGTTGTAAAAGCCTGCATGTATATCCGCAGGGAATGGGAATAATTTATCGTTCACATACGTCCATTTATTGGGACCCATCCCCAACATGTAGGATAAATTACCGCTGGTCTTTATACCTCCGTTAGCAGGCCCTGAGATTTGTATCCTTTTATGGATTGGATTGTAGAATAGGAATATTTCCATCTTGTTCAGGGTTAGGTGTTCATTCAACTCTGAGACGATCCTGTCGACGGTTCTATAGAAACCTTTTTTAAGCTTAATAAGTATCGCAGGTTCCGAGAACCTTTTGCAATAAAAATCACGGTCCTTAGCTTTGATATTATACCAACTATGGGGGTATGTAATCTCGCTGAGACCTACTTCCCAAGCCTCTGATAACTCTATAGGCTTTGGAAAATTGGTTGTATACTTCGAACTCTGATTATTACGATATATCTGTGCCGACGCATTACTGGGGAGAGTCAGGTAGAAGCCGCTGTGTTCCATGATGCCCAACTGTGTACACGCGAATGATGCGCTAGTTATCATGACTAGGGGTTTAAATTAAGCCCCGTTGCCTCCACCACATCCTGCTCCAATACCCAACTGTTGAACTTTTGAGGCCAGTTTTTCCAGCGGACCAGTAACCATTTTTTACCCTTTTCTCTCTTCTGATCTAGAATCTCCTCCACGTGAAAGACTTTGTCTTTACCCAACTGGACCTTCTGTAATTCCTTCTCATAAAAAGATCCCTCTATAAGATCCCCGTCATAATCTTTTAATTTGTAGACCGGCGGAATGCGTGGCAGACATTCGGTAACGGTAAACAACTCCGAGCTAAAGCCTTGTTCGTATTTTTTGTCGAAAACACCCCTCAACTTTGATATACGCACCAAGTCACCCACTAGGAATTTAAAAGTCATTTTTTTCTTACGGCGAAGTGGGAACAAACCATACATATTTTTAAAGACTTGAAAAGAGTTTTCCGAAGAGACCTCCGAGGGCTTCATACGTATAGTCTTATGGTAGCTGTGGTTGTACCCGTTTACTACATCCTGAACTATGTCTGTATATCGGTTGGTGTTGTGAGCTGTAAAATAGCGCCACATCCGCTCTTTCAAAGTCCTATTAAAGCGTTCCACAACCGAAGCTTTCAAATCAGAGCCTGTAGCAAAATGTACTATATTATACTTATTCATTAGCTTCTGAAATGTTTTATTAAAAAATTCTTTTCCGCCATCCGTCTGCACTTTCTTGGGTGCGCCTCCTGCCTTCAAGATCGATTCAAAGGCCCTGGTCACCTCTGCCCCGCTCTTATTTTTTAACACCCTTACATAGGCTAATTTAGAGAAAATATCTATAACCGTTAGCATGTAGCGATTTCCATCATTTTTATCGGCAAGGGACTGCATGTCACATAGATCCGCCTGAAATTGGGATAATGGATGCGTAGAAAAAACTATATTTCTTGGAAAATGTTTTCTTACAGGTTTATGTAGAGTGTAGGCATCTTGCTCTGATAACCATTCATTCACTTTAGCATCGCTTAACAGACTACCTGTTTCTTCGACTATAGCTCTCTGTAAACGCTCTTTACCCCCATAAGACCCGGGGTTAGAGGGATTATAATATATGTTTTTCAACAGCTGCTCAGCCATCCTTCTTGCCTCTCTGAGGTACAATAACTGTAATGAGCCACTTTCATATAACGACAACATTTCAGTTTGTGAATTTTTATTTTAAGAATGCAACAATTATTACGTATACAGACAATTCAGGATTTGTTGCAAGATACAAGTCCCCGTTTTCTCAACAATCACAGCATGCAACACCCTGTATATATTGTTTAGATTTACAGGTTTGTTTCGCTGAATTTTTAAAACACACACGTCTGATATATAAGTATATAAACAACAAATATGATACACATTCACATTAAAGGGTGGTTCAAACAAATAATGTAAAATCTTAGCCAAAGTTATTTCTAGTTCTTCAGAATCCTCAACAAGCCTTGATACCATATGTGACCATTGTAAACTCTCGCCCGTATGTCGGACATGTTTCATGATTTGCTCCATTTTTAACACACGCTCTACAATAACCCCTGTATTGTGGGTTGTGTAGAACTTTACATTGTTCACTTTATTTTCAATAATCTGATGCATAACATTTGTAAGGTCTCTCAAAAGAAAAAATGTATTTATTCGCTCAAACATCGTAGACACATAGTTACCCATAGCTCTAAATAAACAAAATGTCACTCGGTCTCTTGGGATTTATTGAGCCAGAAAAGCATCACATCAGCCACCACAGCTTCCCTGTATTTGTTGTCGTCCACCAGGGTGTGTCGGATTTCTTTGAGTTTCTCATGGATGAAGATGGCCTCCTTCAGTTCATGTAGGAAGGCTTCGGTTACCCCGTAAACTCTAGGGATAGACGGCGCAATACCCATAGACTCCAGGGCGATGACCAGCGCTGGTATAAAACGGCAGGACCACAGTCTTTTCACCAGCTCCTCAAAATGATTGAAAAAGTAGTATCTAGGAGGGTCGTAGAGGCAAGGATGACGACGCTGGCTGGGATGATTGATCTCACAGCCGATGCATTTTTCTCGTATATATTCGCCAATCACCACGTTTAAAAGTGTAGCTACAGAGGCCTTGATTGTATCCACAAAAATAGTACTGGCCACCCCATCAAACACATCCTCAGGCTGGGTAAATGTCGGGGGTGTCACGGGTCTTGCCAGGGGTGCGTAGAGTGTAGGGCTTCGTGGCATAGAGTCTTTAGTGTCGGGCCCCCATGACGTAGTGGCTTCCTCGTAGATGGTCTGGAGATCCATGGTGTATGCTGAAATGAAGAACTGGCTGCTTTTTTCTTTTTATTGTAGAACAAGGCCATTGGGTATCTGGGGGGGCGGGGTTAAAGCATCCGCTTACTTAGTTTTCTTCTGACGCTGTATCTTCTTGAGGCTCTTTTGCATCGTAATCTTTACGATTCGTATATATTATGCACTTCTTTAAATGAACAAGGCTCTGACGCTGTTGGCTCTGTACAAAGAGAGCATCCAACGGTTGCAACATTTTCAATTCCAGTACATCCCAACTCTTAAAAGGAATAAGCAGACGCAGTCGGGTATCCCCAGTCAGGCCACCACCCCTAAGGTTGTGGTTTCGGATTGCCTCGGTGCCGATATAGAACTCCACGCTGCCGCACGGTCGGCCATTCTTTCTTTGTATTTTCACCCTGTGAAATATTTGTCCTGAGGAGTCAGGGGTACCTTCCCAACGGGTCTCGTGGCCCGTGAACACACTATACCCCTTGGTGATAAGGCTCAGTTCAGGACACACAACCTTGCGAAAAACCGACCAGTCTTCAACACCATATTCCAAGCCTACAGTCTGGTCTGTATATTCTTCTCCTTCATCTACCGTATAGAGGGTCACTCTACAGGCCAGGTAATCAAACCGATACCCCCACTGCTGGCCATTAGACATCAACACTTGATCTGTCAGAGCATTTGCTGGCGGTATTTGGGTTCTATACACATTTAAAAAACGTTTTTTTGGCGCATCATATATTGCTGGTTGATACTTTGCCCTTGCTCTATGGGCAACCCGAAGGCCTGTTTCAGTTGTTACCGTCATCACTGCTTTGGTACCGATCCCAAATTCCATGGTTATTCTTAAGATCTTGTGCACTCTTAAACAGGAATTGTTCAGCGGCTTTATAAGGGGCCTTAACCAACCCAAACCGTGAGAAACAGTAACAGGTTGACCTGACACATGGTCACTTACTCAACCCCACCAACCCCCCTGGGCATGCACCCTTCTACATGACATAGGGTCATAAATCATTACATAGGGTCATAAATCAGGCTTGGGTCATCAATCATTAACGGCCTGTCAAATGGACCCTTACTCAACCCATAGCCCCCACCTAACCAGGCTTGCCTGACCAGAAGACATGCACACGTCATCACTACATAGGGTTCACATAGAGTTCACATAGGTTCACATAGGGTCATCAATCAACATTTTGACACGTGACATCTACTTTAATCTCTCTTACCACGTTCATCTGGAGAAACAATAGTATGCAAGTATAAACACCATGGGACCACGCAGCCGTTATACTGCTCAGGAAGGAGACACGTTCTGTTTCCTAGAGATTAACGTACTTTGTTGCGAAAAGTGCAAATCAATCCCAGAACAGCAAAGGACCGTGTGAAGATGCTGAAGGAAACAGGTACAAAAGTATCTATATCCACAGTGAAATGAGTCCTATATCGACACAACCTGAAAGGCCGCTCAGCAAGGAAGAAGCCACTACTCCAACACCGCCATAAAAAGCCAGTCTACGGTTTGCAACAGCACATGGGGACAAAGATCGTACTTTTTGGTGAAAGGTCCTCTGGTCTGATGAAACAAAAATATAACTGTTTGGTCATAATGGCCATCGTTATGTTTGGAGGAAAAAGGGGGAGGCTTGCAAGCCGAAGAACACCATCCCAACCGTGAAGGACGGGTGTGGCAGCATCATGTTGTGGTGTTGCTTTGCTGCAGGAGGAACTGGTGCACTTCACAAAATAGATGGCATCACGAGGAAGGGAAATTATGTGGATATATTGAAGCATCTCAAGACATCAGTCAGGAAGTTAAAGCTTGGTCGCAAATGGTTGTTCCAAATGGAGAATGACCCCAAGCATATTTCAAAAGTTGTGGCAAAATGGCTTAAGGACAACAAAGTCAAGGTATTGGAGTGGCCATCACAAAGCCCTGACTAAGTTACACCAGCTCTGTCAGGAGGAATGGGCCAAAATTCACCAAACTTATTGTGGGAAGCTTGTGGAAGGCTACCCGAAACATTTGACCCACGTTAAACAATTTAAAGGCAATGCTACCAAATACTAATTGAGTGTATGTAAACTTCTGACCCACTGGGAATGTGATGAAAGAAATGAAATCTGAAATAAATAATTATTTCTACTATTATTCTGACATTTCACGTTCTTAAAATAAAGTGGTGATCCTAAATGACCTAAAGCAGGGAATTTTTTACTTGGATTAAATGTCAGGAATTGTGAAAAACTGAGTTTCAATGTATTTGGCTAAGGTGTATGTAAACTTGCGACTTCAACTGTAAGTATTCAAACCCTTTGCTAAGAGACTCGAAATTTTAGCTCAGATCTGGATCTGGCCTCCTGATCCAAAAACTAAACTGAGCAATCGGGGGAGAGAGGCCTTAGTCAGGGAGATGACCAAGAACCCAATGGTCACTCTGACAGAGCGCCAGAGTTCCTCTGTGGAGATGGGAGAACCTTCCAGAAGGACAACCGTCTCTGCCTCACTCTACCAATCAGGCCTTTATGGTAAAGTGGCCAGAAGGATGCCACTCCTCAGTAAAAGGCACTTGACACCCCGCTTGGAGTTTACCAAAAGGCAGCTAAAGACTCTCAGACCATGAGAAACAAGATTCTCTGGTCTGATGAAACCAAGATTGAACTATTTGGCCTACATGCCTGGAGGAAACCTGGCACCATCCCTACGGAGAAGCATGGGGGTGGCAGCGTTATGCTGTGGGGATGTTTTTCAGCGGCAGGGACCGGGAGACTAGTCAGGATCGAGGCAAAGTACAGAGAGATCCTTGATGAAAACCTGCTCCAGGGTGCTCAGGACCTCAGACTGGGGTGAAGGTTCACCTTCCAACAGGACAACGACCCTATGCACAATGTCCTTGAGTGGCCTAGCCAAAGCCCCGGACTTGAACATCTTTGGAGAGACCTGTAAATAGCTGTGCGCCGACGCTCTGCATCCAACCTGACAGAGCTTAAGAGGATCTGCAGAGAAGAATGGGAGAAACTCCCCAAATACAGATGTGCCAAGCTTGTAGGGTCATACCCAAGAAGACTCAAGGCTGTAATTGCTGCCAAAGGTGCAATTATGGGGTAATGTGGGGTACTATGGGGTATTGTGTGTAGATTAATGAGGGGGAAAAAACAATTGAATCCATTTTAGAATAGGGCTAAAACGTAACAAAATGTGGAAAAAGTCAAGATGTCTGAATACTTTCCCAATGCACTGTATGTTAAAACTAGGACAGGGAGGCAATTGGACAGAGACTGCTTGGTAGGTGTTTTAGATTTAGCTGTAGAATCATTACTGGGATCTTTGAGGCTCCAATTAGTGAGTTTAGAGTGGCTGGTGGATTGGTTCTTATATTGGCAGTTTATTCCCAGTCAGCCTGGTTGGCACATATGGCCGTAGGCAGGGCTAGCACTCTGATAATGAGCCTGCCAGCTTCCATCGCACTCACCACACAGTACGGACTGGGAGATATATACACACAGACTACACTGTATGAACCGAGACTGGGAGACACACACACACACACACACAAGACATAGTACGGACTGGGATTGGAATACACACAACACACAGGTGTTCTGGACCTTGATGGGTTCGATACTCCCACAAAATCTGTGTCGAACGGTCACGTTCCATCCAGCTTGCTCACTTTAACAGTGTGTTCACAGTGATGATTTAGCCAGCTGGGTTTTAGAGACGGGCTACAGTTGGGGTCCACACAGCTGGCCTCATTAGGAACTGAATTTAATCTTGCTGCTACGTTGACCACAGATGTGTATGGTCCTCTATTAGACATCTGGAACTAACAACACTTTTAGTCACTGGGTTAGGCACATCCAAGATGGCGTAGTAGTCGGACGTGTGTTTTGTCTTGTCACGTCTTGTCCCATGTAAATATCGTTTTCTTCCTCGGTTTTTTTGGTATGTATTTCGTATATATTTTAATCTCACTTTCCATCTACGGACTGAACTCTCCTGCAACTCGCCTCACCCAATGTTGGACGGATCTGCTATTTTTATACTTTAGATCCGGAACCCCCATCAGAAGCTAGCCAGCTAACTAGCTAGTAGTCAGTTAGCCACTGCTAGAGGTATTCACCATTAACTCGGACACGAGCAAGCCTCAGCTCAGTCAATACCTGCCAGTCTGCACAGCGCGATATCAAAGCCTATTGGACAGAGCCTATTGGACTGCTTTTTCTCTACCACATCTCCAGATTCTTACCGAAAGCTCTGAACCTTCACACCGGATCATCGCAGCTAGCTAGCTGCAATCAGAGTGGCTACTCCTAATGTCTCTGTCCCGAAGCAAGCACCACTTAGCCTTGAGCTAGCCTCGAGCTAGGCCCATCTCCCGGCTAGCCGAAGAGGTCCACCAGCCAATACTTGGGCTACAATACCTATTTTGCCAATTGGCCTGGACCCCTTTACTGCTGACACAGAGCCCCGCCTATCCATCACGACTGGTCTGCCAATGTAAACGTCCAAGGTGGTCTCAACAGGCTCTTCCGTTGCGATGTCGCCGGAGGCTCATCTGCTAGCCCCGGCCCGCTAGCTGTCTGAATCGCCATGTCTCCAGCTCACCCAGCATAGTAGAGACTACTGAATCGACTCCCTGACTCATCTATTGCTACTCATTGGACCCTATGATCACTCGGTTACACATGCCTCTCCCTAATGTCAATATGCCTTGTCTATTGCTGTTTTGGTTAGTGATTATTGTCTTATTTCACTGTAGAGCCCACAGCCCTGCCCAATATTATTATTATTATTATTTTGGTATTATTTCACCTTTATTTAACCAGGTAGGCTAGTTGAGAACAAGTTCTAATTTACAACTGCGACCTGGCCAAGATAAAGCAAAGCAGTGTGACACAGACAACAACACAGAGTTACACATGGAATAACATGGAGTAAACAATAAACAAGCCAATAACACAGTAAACAAGTCAATTACACAGTAGAAAAAAAGAAAGTCTATATACAGTGTGTGCAAAAGGTATGAGGAGGTAGGCAATAAATAGGCCATAGTAGCGAAGAATTACAATTTAGCAGATTAACACTGGAGTGATAAATGAGCAGATGATGATGTGCAAGTAGAGATACTGGTGTGCAAAAAAAGAGCAGAAAAGTAAATAAAAATAACATAGGGATGAGGTAGGTAGAGCTATTTACAGATGGACTGTGTCAAGCTGCAGCGATCAGTTAGCTGCTCAGATAGCTGATGTTTAAAGCTGTTGAGGGAAATATAAGTCTCCAGCTTCAGTGATTTTTGCAGTTCGTTCCAGTCATTTGCAGCAGAGAACTGGAAGGAAAGGCGGCCAAAGGAGGTGTTGGCTTTGTGGGTGATCAGTGAGATATACCTGCTGGAATGTGTGCTATGTGTGGGTGTTGTTGTTGTGACCAGTGAGCTGAGATAAGGTGGAGCTTTACCTTTCATAGATTTATAGATGACCTGGAGCTATTGGGTCTGGCGACGAATATGTAGCGAAGGCTGACTAGAGCATACAGGTCACAGTGGTGGGTGGTATAAGGTGATTTGGTGACAAAATGGATGGCACTGTGATAAACTGCATCCAGTTTGGTGAGTAGAGTATTGGAAGCTATTTTGTAGATTACATCGCCGAAGTCGAGGATCGGTAGGATAGTCAAACTTACCAGGGTAAGTTTGGCGGCGTGAGTGAAGGAGGCTTTGTTGCGAAATAGAAAGTCGATTCTAGATTTGATTTTGGATTGGAGATGTGTGTGTGTGTGGGGGGGGGGGGCAGCGAACGGTTGAAAAGCATGCATTTGGTATTACTAGCGTTTAAGAGCAGTTGGATGCCACGGAATGAGTGTTGTATGGCATTGAAGCTCGTTTGGAGGTTAGTTAGCACAGTGTCCAAGGACGGGCCAAAAGTATACAGAATGGTGTCGTCTGCGTAGAGGTGGATCAGGGAATCACCCGCAGCAAGAGCGACATCATTGATATATACAGAAAAAAAGACAACAGACCCTCCGATTTGACACACTGAACTCTGTCTGCAAAGTAGTTGGTGAACCAGACGAGGCAGTTATTTGAGAAACCAAGGCTATTGAGTCTGCCGATAAGAATACAGTGATTGACAGATTCGAAAGCCTTGGCCAGGTCGATGAAGATGGCTGCACAGTGCTGTCTTTAATCGATGGCGGTTATGATATTGTTGAGTACCTTGAGCATGGCTGGGGTGCACCCATGACTGGCTCGGAAACCGGATTGCACAGCGGAGAAGGTACGGTGGGATTCGAAATGGTCAGTGATCTGTTTATTAACTTGGCTTTCGAAGACTTTAGAGAGGCAGGGCAGGATAGATATAGGTCTACAGCAGTTTGGGTCTAGAGTGTCACCCCCTTTGAAGAGGGGAATGACCGCAACAGCTTTCCAATCTTTAGGGATCTCGGACGATACAAAAGAGAGGTTGAACAGGCTTGTAATAGGGGTTGCAACAATGGCGGCGGATTGTTTTAGAAAGAGAGGGTCCAGATTGTCTAGCCCAGCTGATTTGTACGGGGGGCTGCCCGAGGTTGGAGTAGCCAGGAGGAAGGCATGGCCAGCCGTAGAGAAATGCTTATTGAAATTTTGGATTATTATGGATTTATCAGTGGTGACCCTGTTACCTAGCCTCAGTGCAGTGGGCAGCTGGGAGGAGGTGCTCTTGTTCTCCTTGGCATTTACAGTGTCCCAATACTTTTTGGAGTTAGAGCTACAGGATGCAAATTTCTGCTTGAAAAAGCTAGCCTTTGCTTTCCTGACTGACTGCATGTATTGGTTCCTGACTTCCCTGAACAGTTGCATATCGCGGGTACTATTCGATGTTATTGCAGTCTGCCACAGGATGTTTTCGTGCTGGTCGAGGGCAGTCAGGTCTGGAGTTAACCAAGGGCTGTATCTGTTCTTAGTTCTGCATTTTTTGATCGGGGCATGCTTATTATCTAAGATGGTGAGGAAATTAATTTTAAAGAACGACCAGGCATCCTCGACTGAGGATGCTGGAGACATATATCTCCCTCTCTAACTTTAAGCAAGAGCTGTCAGTGCAGCTTACCGATGGCTGTGTACAGGTACAGTGAATCTGTAAATAGCACACCCAACTACCTCATCCCCATATTGTTATTTATCTTCTTGCTATTTTGCACACCAGTATCTCTACTTGCACATCATCATCTGCACATCTATCACTCCAGTATTAATGCTAAATTGTAATTATTTCGCCTCTATGGCCTATTTATTGCCTTACCTCCCTACTCTTCTACATTTGCACACAATGTACATACATTTTTTTCTATTGTGCTATTCTGTCTTTGTGGGGGAGTAGGGCTGGGACATTCCAGTAACTTTCCCCAAATTCCCAGGTTTTCCAGAAATCCCAGTTGGAGGATTCCATGAATATTCCAACCACGGTTTTTGGAAAACCTGGGGATTTTGGGAAAGTTACTCTGATTTTTCAACCCCAGGGGTGAGAGAAACTGGAATCTGAGATTGGTTCTGGAGGTGTGTTCTCTTTTTGAATGCCTGGGGGATTAAGTATGTTTAAGACTTGTCGTCGTAATTGAGTTGGAATCTTGCCTGGTGATGTCAAATTGATTTTGTTACTCAAAGTTTGTTTCTATGAGTTAATGTGATAATCCCAGTATGCACACTGATTGACTGATCGCAGGCCTGTTCATAAACTCAGTGACAGGAAATAACTCTAACAAACTGAGGCCAGTTGATAAAACAACCGTATAGAATGTTCTTCTCTTAAACGTGAGTTGTGGTGTCTACTGTTGGTAGTTTCTCTTAGATGTGGTTAACTGTAGGCCGTCATTGTAAATAAGAATTTGTTCTTAATGGACTTAAAATACAAATGTTTCAACTGTTCGCTATATTTGTGGTGTTTCACTTAGTGCTGAAGATGTATAACCATGCTGGTGTTTGTTGCTTGGAGACAGGGATTTTAATTAAATGAATGTTATGTTAACAGCTGCATATGATGGTATCTCAAGTAGCCTACAGTAACGTTACCTCTTCAGTGCTGCTTGGACCCCGGAGACTACTCCTGGCAGGGACAGCTGCATCTCCTATTGGAAGATTTACAGTGCATACATCTGATTAACAATGAAGCCAGCCAGAGACGTTTTAAGAAATTATTTTTTTTTTAAACAAAGCGCTGAACATTTTCAAAAAGATCATTGAAAGATGGCAACTTCCTATTTACAACATGTATGCGTTACCTCAAGGTGAATATTGTGACAGGCATACATTTGCATGAATTAGCATGTTTAAGGAGTTTGGGACACTGGCTCCTCGTTATCTACAGACAAATACAGTCAATAAATCAAAACAAAAGGGGGTCTAGCTGCTTAAAGTGAACGTGTTTGCCACAGCGACACAGTGTGTGTTTGAGTCCTGGCAATTGTGCGTGCTTGCTTGTGTGCGTGCTTGCTTGTGTGAGTGCTTGCGTGTCTGCTTGCTTGCATGTGTGCTTGCGTGTGTGCTTGCTTGCGTGTGTGTTCAGGAGCCGTGCGGAAGAGGGTGAAACTGGGCCGCTCCTAATTCAGAAATGCATATTTATAAATCGGTTGGTGCTCTCAGGACTTGGCCTTGGGGGAAATAATTGGTTAGACAGGAGGACGCTCGACTCGCCAGGGAGAGAGGATGAGAGGAAGTCAGCCCTACAGTCATTTAGACTAGAGAGAAAGGATGGGTAAAAACCAAACTGCACTAATATCCATTCCTTTACTCACTTAGTTCAAAGATGTGTCAAGATGGTGTGTATAGTATCTCCTTTCTCTCTTTTGCCCTCTTTTGATTTTTTCTCTCTCTACCTCTTTGTATTACTCTTTCTTTGGCTCTCTCTCTGAATAAATGAACAAAAATATAAATGCAACAATTTAAACGATTTTACTTTCTTATAGTTCATCGAAGGAAATCAGTCAATTGAAATATATTCATTAGGCCCTAATCTATGGTTTTCACATGACTGGGTAAGGGCGCACTGGGGTCCACCCACTGGGAAGCCAGGCAAAGCCAATCATAATTTGTTTTTCCTGACAAAAGGGCTTTATTACAAACAGAAATACTCCTGAGCACCCCCCCCCCCCTCCCACCCTCATTACGATCCCTCCTGTTAGTTGGATGGATTATCTTGGCTTGTGATTGGAAGCTTTTTGTGCATATGGAAGAGAAAAAATCATAATTTATTTCATCTCATTAAAAATCTGACCAACACTTTACATGTTGCATTTATATTTTGTGTTTGTGTGTGTGTGTATAGATATATAGATCTCTCTCTCTCTCTCTCTCATGGTGTAACCACAATCAGCGGCTTAAGTGGACTCTAATAAAGTTGCTCTTTGATGCATTAATAATTGAACCTTTTCCTCCTCCTGCCTTCATCAGAGTTGGGTTGTCAGGGACACGGGGCTGACTCCTGCTTTCATCAGAGTTGGGTTGGGTTGTCAGGGCCGCGGGGCTGACTCCTGCCTTCATCAGGGTTGGGTTGTCAGGGCTGCAGGGCTGACTCCTGCTTTCATCAGAGTTGGGTTGTCAGGGCCGTGGGGCTGACTCCTGCCTTCATCAGAGTTGGGTTGTCAGGGCCATGGGGCTGACTCCTGCCTTCATCAGAGTTGGATTGTCAGGGCCGCTTGGCTGACTCCTGCCTTAATCAGGGTTGGGTTGTCAGGGCCGCGGGGCTGACTCCTGCCTTCATCAGGGTTGGGTTGTCAGGGCCGTGGGGCTGACTCCTGCCTTCATCAGAGTTGGGTTGTCAGGGCCATGGGGCTGACTCCTGCCTTCATCAGAGTTGGGTTGTCAGGGGCGCTTTGCTGACTCCTGCCTTCATCAGGGTTGGGTTGTCAGGGCCGCGGGGCTGACTCCTGCCTTCATCAGGGTTGGGTTGTCAGGGCTGCGGGGCTGACTCCTGCCTTCATCAGAGTTTGGTTGTCAGGGCCACTTGGCTGACTCCTGCTTTCATCATAGTTGGGTTGGGTTGTCAGGGCCGCGGGGCTGACTCCTGCTTTCATCATAGTTGGGTTGGGTTGTCAGGGCCACGGGGCTGACTCCTGCTTTCATCATAGTTGGTTTGGGTTGTCAGGGCCACGGGGCTGACTCCTGCTTTCATCATAGTTGGGTTGGGTTGTCAGGGCCACGGGGCTGACTCCTGCTTTCATCATAGTTGGTTTGGGTTGTCAGGGCCACGGGGCTGACTCCTGCTTTCATCATAGTTGGGTTGGGTTGTCAGGGCCACGGGGCTGACTCCTGCCTTCATCATAGTTGGGTTGGGTTGTCAGGGCCGCGGGGCTGAATCCTGCCTTCATCAGAGTTGGGTTGTCAGGGCCGCGGGGCTGACTCCTGCCTTCATTATAGTTGGGTTGGGTTGTCAGGGCCACGGGGCTGACTCCTGCCTTCATCAGAGTTGGGTTGTCAGGGCCGCGGGGCTGACTCCTGCCTTCATCAGAGTTGGGTTGGGTTGTCAGGGCCACGGGGCTGACTCCTGCCTTCATCATAGTTGAGTTAGGTTGTCAGGGCCGCGGGGCTGACTCCTGCCTTCATCAGAGTTGGGTTGGGTTGTCAGGGCCACGGGGCTGACTCCTGCCTTCATCAGAGTTGGGTTGGGTTGTCAGGGCCGCGGGGCTGACTCCTGCCTTCATCAGAGTTGGGTTGGGTTGTCAGGGCCGCGGGGCTGACTCCTGCCTTCATCAGAGTTGGGTTGGGTTGTCAGGGCCGCGGGGCTGACTCCT